>NC_133662.1:95061073-95361073 GCF_037893015.1 Macrotis lagotis | reverse complement strand
TCTGCTCAACTGTCCTTTGAGTTGAGCCTGAGCCTCTTCCAAAGTACAGTTGATTGTTAAAAGACAGAAGCTGATGTCCTCTGTGGGAATAACAATTTGGAGTTGACCAGGATTATAAAGTAATTTGGAAAGCCATTTGCCTCTACTCTAAGCATTTAAGTAGTAGAATATCATGCCACTACAAAAGAATTATCTCAAATGAGGTAATATGTCTGTCTTGTACTGTACAGACTATAAGCAATTATGGCAGGGTATACTTTCTGCACTTGTATTAATAATGCTGAGCAGAATATGAAGGAATAAAAGCCTGGGGTATATAACAACTCCTGAAGCAAATTGAAAGAAATTATGAAGGAATTCATTGTATTATGAAAACAAAGAAAAATGAAATGCATTGTGACAACATGATATAAATCACAGGATAATATCACATCTTAATAGCCAGTGCAGAACTGGAGAGAAATCTAAGCTGATTTACTATGTGGTGAATATAACATGACAGCAGACCCTTCACCAGCCAAATCTTTACATACTATATGCTGCCAGTTTGACTTCTCTCTGGAGGACATGGTTGAAAAGTCAGGGAACTTATATAAGTTAAAATGGACTAAGATTAGCATGAAGTGAAGCCAGAGAGGAGGAGCCCTGCAACTATGAGTGGTCTACAAATAACCTCCAAGAAGTTTTTCATTGAAATAAAACAAGGACCATAAAAAAAAAACCCAAAACATTTTTTTCTGGTCCAGCTTCAAAGACTTGCAGCCAATAGTCTTATATTAAGGCAAGGAAAAAGCAGAGCAAACTTTCAGTAAAAATAAATGTCTACCCATATAGTTATATCATAAGGTTGAAATCTTCCATTTTTAAAAAATCAAAATTAGCAAAATGTTATTTCAGTGCTATTAATAATTAAGGTACTTTTATAAAGTCATTGATATTATTAATGTAACAAATAATAACATCACAGTTTATTTTTACAGCATTTTTTTCAAGAAGCTAAAAATGTTCTATATACTTTGAGCCAAATCTTGCTGTTTATGATGCAGCTCTGGAAATTTATTAACTTTTTTGGTCAGAAGGTCACTATTTGATTTCATTTGATTCATTTCTTCATTACTTCATTTCCCATCAGCTGCTCTACTTGGTTTCAACATCATGCCTCTCCCTGGATAAGCTCATCACCTGAAATCTCATTATCATGAAGACTGATTTAGCCTTGATATTCAACACTTCCTCAATACCTTCAGCTGCTTTTTCACTCCTGAGGGCTGGAGGAGGGCAGAGCAATGAACTCCCTGGGTCTCCATTTAAAGAGGACTGAGACTATTTCCAGTTAAATTAATTTCTCACCATCTGTTCTACAGAATGGTTTGAAATCCACATACCCTAAAACCTTGTACTCTTGGAACCTTCTAGCAACTCCTTCCCCCTATTTCAGCTTCCTTTTACATTTAGTCTTTCCCCATCAGACCAGAAGCTTCTTGAGGGTAGAGACTCATTTTCCTTTGCTTATTTTTATTCCTAATGTTCTGCATGATGTTCAAATTCTGATTTATTAATGGGAAAAATCAGCTTTTTAACTCATAAAAATGAACTTAAGAATTTTTTTTTTTGCAGACTATAGTCTGCAGACTGAGTGACTTGCCCCAGTTCACTCAGCAAGGTAATTTCTAAGTTTCTGAAACTAGATTTGAACTCAGGTGCTCCTGACTCCAGGGTTGCTGATGTATCCACTGTGACACCTAGCTGTCTGAACTTAGGAATTTTAAGATGAAATGGTCTCTACCTCATTTGAAGATTAGGGAGAAGGTTGGTAGGAGATAGCATTCAAAAACCTCAGAAAGAGAATCATAGGATCAAAGACTGAGAGCTAGAAGAAGACCTTAAGAAATTATGTTTGCTCAAGGTCAAACAAGGAGTAAGGCACATTGGGTATTCAAACTCAGCTCCTCTGACTTTAAATAAAACATTTCTTACTGCTTTTATAATACTCCTTGAGATAAGTGATAAATGTTTTTAAATCCTCCCATTAAAGATCCTATCCAGTTGTCAAGTCCTACCAATTCCTCCATTCACAGGATCTCTTTCTTTAGTGCCTCATGAGATCTCCCACATAATTGTCAAAGTGATATTCCTAAAGCATATGTCTGATCATGCTATACTTCTAATCAATAAGCTGTAAAAATTTCCAGTTGCCATTAGGATCAAATATAAAGTCCCCTGTTTAATAATTAAAACCCAATAAAATATAGGTCTAATTTACCTTTCCAGGATTATTTTACATCAACACCCTATTATATAGTCTGATAGGAAATAAAACAGCTTGTTTTCATCCATCACAGAGAACATTCCATCACCCATCTCAGAGTCCTTCCTGCCTCAAATATTGTCTCTTCATCATCTCTGTCTCTTAGAATTCCTCATTTCTTCCAAAGTTCAGTTCAAATACCCACATCCTTTCAGGTTCTTCTAACTCTATTCCCTAAATTAACCTGGTATTGACTATATCCATATTTTTGTTTGTATACTTAGATGTTTATGTGCTATTTCCTCCCAAGAAGTTCTTTGAGGTCAGTGGAAAATTTCACTTTTATTTTTGTATCCTTGGTTCTTAGCACAGTGTCCAGTACAGAAATGGGTGCATAAGGAGTCCTTAATGATTGATGAAAAGATGGAGAAACTGAGATACAGATAAGAAAAGCAACAACATAGTACTAGGAGTCTGCCCTGAAATAAAATTCTCTATTTTACACAGATATAAAGCACTAGAGTTAGACCTGGGATTGGTTTGCTTTTTGTTTTGTTTAGTATTCTGCAAATGAATATAAATGAATAAAACCTTAAATATGAAGCTAAGCTCAAAGTAGACTTTTTATAGATACTTGATGAAATCAGTAGTAATTTCTAAATTAGGCTTAAGAAATATTATACTCCAAATTAATTCTTAGTTGAATTCATTATTGTATTTCTACATTTTTTCCCATTAGTCTTTAGTACCAAATGATATGTGATGGATTCCTTAATATTTGTGATAACACAACTGTCAAGTATATAGTAGTTGTTTAATAAATGTTTATTGATTGATTATCTTACAGATTAAAAGAGATATGTATGATGGGAATAAGTAGAATATGGTGTATTATCAGTGATTTGTGTAAAAAGAAGTAGTATAAAAAGTGTCATCCTGAAAGTAGATGGCTAAAAAAAGAAATAGATCAGCCATATCAACTACAGTGAAGGTTAGGAGATGTTTAGGTTTTCTGAGTCCTGTAATGGTGATTATAAAATGTTAATACTCAAAGAAGAAAGTCTTCAGTCTGTTGGAGGATTTATGAGAAGGCATGGACAAATGTCTCACAGACTGAGAGGATGTAAGTTGAATGTATTATATATCTTTGAAGCAATTACCCATACAGATGAGAACATAGATTGAGGGATATTGTATCTGTGTGTTTTCAAGAGATGGAATCACAGGGATAAACAGATCCAAATGAAGAGGGATATATATGGAGACGGGCAGCTAGGTGTCACAGTGGAAAGAACACTGGCCTTGTATTCAAGTTGGGAGTTCAAATCCAATCTCAGACAATTGTTATTTACTAGCTATGTGACCTTGGGTAAATCGCTTAGCCCTGATTGCCTCACATCCTGAACCATCTTCACTTGTCCTGGTTCTAGAGGAGAAAGTGAGGCTGGTGACTTAGCACAGCATTTCCCTGAATCAAATCTAATTCATGCTTGTCATGGTATCACCTCCCTGATGTTATGGACTTCTTTGAAAATGAAGGACAAAATATTATTAATAAAAATAATTATAATAAAATAATAACCACAGCAGCATTTATTTAGCACCTTAAAGTTTGTAAAATGTTCCTTATAACAATCCTATGAAGAAGATGCTTCTTTCACCCACATTTTTTACTGATGAGAACACTAAGGTTCAGGGTTTGCAACTAATTTGCCTAGAATCACACTGTTAAGATGGTCCTCCTAACTCTCAGTGCTTTCTCCCCCTATTACTTCTAGTGACCTAACTATAGAGGGATACTAAAAGGCTTTAAAGAGATTTTTAATCTGGGATTGATTTATTAACTCTTTCCCATTTTCTCTGAATTTTTCTTTTTGTGTGTGTTTTAAATAATTTAATTTTTTTATTAGGATATCTATTAGCTAGATGGGGGGGGGGGGTGTGGAAAAGTGATAAACCAGGGCAGCTAGGTGGCGTAGTGAATAAAGCACCGGACCTGGACTCAGGAGTACCTGAGTTCAAATTTGGTCTCAGACACTTAATAATTACCTAGTTGTGTGACCTTGGGCAAGCCACTTAACCCCGTTTGCCTTGCAAAAAAAAAAACTAAAAAAAAGTGATAAACCATAAGGTCATTTGAATTAATGTGGTCACACCACTACTTCTGCATTGAAAGTCCTGGAAGGGCCAAACAAAGTGGTAGCAATTAATGACTAAATACCAATAAATAAGTATGACTGTGGCACTACAGTAGCCACAAAATGCTTATTTTAGTGAAGTATTTTCAATTTTGGCAGGGATAGGAATAGTGGAGGAAGACCTCTGTCTGCGAGTTGATTATAGGGGTTGATGTGATTATAATATAATAGGTGCTAGCTGATGGAAAATTAAAGTAGTCAACATGACTATTTGTTAGAAGCCAAATATGAGGCAGTATGGGGAAAGCAGCTGAAATTAATAGACTATAGGTTACAGATTTCTACAGACTTCAAATTGGAAGGGGCTTTAAAGGACAACCAGTTTAAACTCCTCTCTTTATGGTGAGAAAACTGAGATCCAGATGGTTTTATGTTTTGTCCAAGGTCACACAGGTAGTAAGTGACAGAGATGAGACTTTAATTAGAGTATTCTTATTCCAAAACAATCCTAATCAAGTCACTTAACCTCTAAGTACCTTTCTAAAACTAAATTTAAGGAAAGATATCAACCTACATTAGTAGAAGGACCTTCCTTTTTTTGGTAATCTTGCTGTACAAATGTGAATGTCAATAAGCAATGACCCTTGAAACAACAAATTCAACAAAGTAGCAGGATATAAGATAAACCCACATAAATCATCAGCATTTCCATATATAAACAACAAAGCATGAGATAGAAAGAGAAATTCCATTTAAAATAACTATAGACAATATTAAATACTTGGGAATCTACCTCCCATTTGTCCCAAGACAAATCCAGAAACTGTGTGAACACAATTTTAAAGCTTCTCACCAAAATAAAGTTAGAACTAAATAATTGGAAAAGTGACTGTTGCTCATGGTTAGGTTGAGCTAATATAATCAAAATGACAATTCTACCCAAATTAAATTGCTTATTCAGTTCCATGCTAATCAAACTACAGAATAACTACTTTACTGAGCTAGAAAAATAGTAACAAAATTCATTTGGAGCAATAAAAGGGCAAGAATAGCAAGGGAACTGATGAAAAAATGTAAAGGAAGGTGGCCTAGTTCTATCAGATCTAAAACTATATTATAAAGTGGCAGTCATCAAAACTGCCTGATACTGGTTAAGAAATAGAGTAATGAATCAGTGGATTAGGATAGGTTCAAAAGAAACTGCAGAAAATGACTACAGCAATCTACTGTTTGACAAACCCAAAGACATCAACTTCTGGGATAAGAACTCACTATTTGGAAAAACTTGAAAATAGTATGACAAAAACTAGGCATAGACAAACATCTCACACCCCATACCAAAATAAGGTCAAAATGAGTACAGGATTTAGACGCAAAGAATATCAACATAGATAAATTAATAGAACAAGAAATTATCTATCAGATCTATGGAAAGGGCACAAATTTATGAACATATAAGAAATAGAGTACATTATAACCTGCAAAATGAATGATTTTGACTATATTAAATTAAAAAAAGGTTTTGCACTAATAAAATCAATGCTATCAAAATTAGAAGGAAAGCAGAAAACTGGGAAACAATCCTCACAACTAGAAGTTCTGATAAAGGTTTCATTTCTAAAATATATAGAGAATTATATCAAATTTATAAGGTCACAAGTCATTCCCCAATTGATAAATGGTCAAAGGATATGAATAGAGTTTTCAAATGAAGAAATTAAGGTGATATATAATCTAATGAAAAAGTTCCAAATCATTATTGATTAGAGAAATACAAATAAAAAACTATGATGTAACACCTCACTCCTATTAGATTGGTCAAGAGGAGAAAAAGGGAAAATGATTAATGTTGAAGAGGTTGTGGGAAGATTAGGACATTGATGGGGATATTGTGAATACATCCAACCATTCTGAAGAGCACGATGGAACTATGCCAAAAGAATAAAAAAACTGTTCATACCCTTTGACCCAGCAATTCCAATTCCAGGCCTATATCCAAAAGAAATCATAAAAAAATGGGAAAAGTCCTACATGTTCCAAAATATTCATAGCAGCTCTATTTGTAGTGGCAAATAATTGGAAATTGAGGGGATGACTATCAATTGGGGAATGGCCAAACAAGCTATGGTACATGAATACTATGGAATATTATTGTTCTATAAGAAACCATAAATGGTGGCAGCTAGGTGGCACAGTGGATAGAGCACCGGCCCTGGACTCAGGAGTACCTGAGTTCAAATCCGGTCTCAGACACTTAATAATTACCTATCTGTGTGGTCTTGGGCAAATTACTTAACCCATTTGCCTTGCAAAATCCTAAAAAACAAAAAAACAAAAAAACCCATAAGTGGTTGGACTTTAGAGAAGCATGGATTGACTTATGGGATCTGATGTTGAGTGAAGGGAATAGAACCGAGAAAACAATGTACACCTTAACAACAACATTGTAAGATAATCAACTTTGATGAAAGTAGCTCCTTTCAGCATTTCAGAGAGGTAAGGACAACCATATTAGACTGCCTATGGACAATGCTATATCCATACAGAGGAAGAAAAACAAAACAAAACAAAACAAAACAAAACAAAACAAAACAAAAAAACCCTTTCAGGATCTGAAGAACACTTTATGAAAATTATCTCTTATAAATTTCTTTCCCTTAATTCTAATTCCTCATACCAAAAAATGAATTATCTGTATTCATATTTATCAAAAATATGTATGTACAATGTTAATCTAATTGATCCCCACTGAAGGGAGGGGGCATGGGTAGGGAGGGTGGAAAGAAATTTTGTAACTTAAAAATATACATATGCATATGAATGAATTTTGAAAAACCTTCATAATATATATTTGGAAAAAATAAAATATCAATTAAAAAAATAAGCAATGACTATCCTGTTCAGAAATATTATGTAAGAACAAAAGTTAACAATAATGTCTATTGTTGGTTCATTCCTTCCCAATGGGAATTTTTAAAAATTATCATATTAATACTTTCCCCTTGGAGGAAATATGTGAAACTTTACTTCCTAATCAATCTCTAAAGAATATATTATTCTCTCTAGTTTCATTTCTAGTGTAAATATGGATAAAATTATGACAATGAATATAGACTTTAAAAAAATGTCCTGAAACAGACACCTAAAGATAATGAACTGAGTAACTCAAGATGGTCTACAATGATGTTTAATGTCTTAATAACATGTCCATTTCTATATAAGAGTGGATTTTATTGCTCAGGAGTCAGGCCACTAAAATTTCACTTCCATTAAAAAAATCACATATATTCATCACAGGAAGGTTCTTTTAAAAACTTTTAAAGTTTTACTTCTTTATTGGTAAGAGTGGGGTTCTAAGAAAGATGCATTGTAATCTTGTTGACATTGGGAAAGTTATTTCAATGTTGTCTCAGATGTTTTGCTTTTTAAATGATATTTTGCTTTGATGTCTCTCTTGAGTCAGGAAATGAAAAGACTGTCAGACAAAGTGCTCCATGTAGTTAAAAAAATTTTTTTTCAATAAGTAAAAATCCATTTCCTCTCTTTCTTCTTCTCCCTCACTTTTGTAAAAAGAAAAAAAGAAAAAGAAAACTTGTTACAAACATATATGGTCAACAAAATTAAGTCCCATATTGGTATGCACATACATTATATGTATTTATATATTATTATATATTTAATCATATATATATATTTATACTATATATACACATAGGTTGACATTTCATATGCACACATACATATATATGTTTAGTTTGAACACAAAATCTGTCACCTTTCTCCCAGGAGGTAGATAGAATGATTTATCATAGGTTCTCTAGAACTATGGCTGATCATCATCTTGATCCAAGTTCATAATTTTTTCAAAGTAGTTTGTCTCCATAATATAAGAATTATAAAAATAGCATCATCCTGGTACTTCTTTTATTACTGTTCATCAGTTCATACAAGTGTTTCCATGTCTCTTTGAAACAATTCTTTTCATCATTTCTTAGAGCACAAAAATATTAAATAACATTTATACATCTTATCTTTAAATTGAAAGGGTGATAGAATCCTCTTCATGGTCTTGAGCTGAATTTTCTGCTGACTTACTTTTAAAGTCAGAAATCAATTCCAGAATTCCATCCTATTCTACTATTTTTCCATTTTGCTATTATAAGAAACTGAGTCAGATTGCACAGTTACAGTGTCAGAATCTGGATTTGGACTCATCTTTCTAACTCCAGGTCAAGTATTTTATCTTCTATACCAATACAGCCAATGCAGCTAAAAGTTAATAGGTGACTCAGTAGGTAGGGTGAGTTGGGTTAATGTAAATATTGGGGGAAATGGAGCGGATATAAATTAGAAATTTTAAATATTTAATAGGAATCATTTAACCACAGGCAAACAAAATGCATGGAGGGTTAGGACCAAGAAGAAAGGGAAATTCCACTTAAAGTACTTAAAATTTTTAATTTTTGGTAATTGTTGGTAATTTGTAATTTTTTGAGGTAAAATTTCAGGAAACACTCTAAAAATATTTTCTGTTCACCAAGATTTAGCCTGTTTCTTTCAAAGTTCAAATCAACATTAATTAATAGTATAGAATAAGCCAGGCTCTGTTAAGGGCAGGGGATACAAAGAATGACTAAAAAATCCTATCTTGCCCTCAAGCAGCTTATGCAACACATAAATAGCCATGCATATGCAAAATATCTACAGGTTTGCTGTATAGTAATTTTAAAGAGGAAACATTAACTACTAGGAAGATTAGGAAATCCTGATAGCTAGATTAAAGAACATATGGAAGAGAATAAAAAGTGAGAAAACTGGGAAGGTTGGAAGGAGATAGGTGATGAAGAGCTTTAAATGTCAGACAGAGTATTTTATATTTGATCCTAGAGGTCAAAGAAAACCACTGGAGCTCATTGAGTATATTTACTCTGTAAAAAAGTCACCATGGCAGTTTAATGGAGAGTATTTTTTAGGTAGGGGAAAATGTGGAACAGAGAACAGTGAGAAGAGTATTAAGAGCCCAGATAGGTTTTGATAAGGCCCCTGTGCAAGGGTTATGGTTGCATAAATAGAGAGATGGGAACAGAAATAAGAGATGTGAAAGTCAACTAATAATTAGAAAATAAAATTGCTAAAATAAATTATTTGCTTTGCCTGTAATAGACATATAAAAGAACAGGGTCATAATTTAAGTTTAACTGAATTAGAACAGAAATTGGACATCTATAAGAACAGAAATAGAGACATCAATGTGTCTCTAACCGTAGTAAAGCACTTGCAGCCATAATTTTGAATCGCAGCCATGTTCTGAGTCACTCAAGAATCTTGAGTCTATTCTTAGTCTATGTAACAACTAATGTTTGCTAACTACCAGGAGCAAACGCATTCTACTTAATAGCAAAGTTCCCATGTCATTCATCTGATTTCATCCTCATGCTGGCCAAAGCTAACTTATTTCGATATACCATATTCTCAGTGGGCATAGTATAGTTGATGGCTCTGTGCTTCTCATAACCCTTATTGTACTCAAATTTGAGGCATTTTAGGCTGAACTTTAATATAGGTTTCCAAGTCTATATATGTATTTAGGTAATACATATGCATATATTCACATATTTCTTCAGAGCAACTTTAGGAATCTAACTCAAGATACTTAGATGTGACATAAGAGAATTGGTAGTTAAATTTTTCCCCTTTGTATTTTCAAATTTAGGTAAAGTGACAGTTGTTTTGTTATAGTGACACAGAAATAGAAAGAGAATTCTTTTTAAAGAGTGCAGTCAAATAGGAATGGAAGCAGTTTTCTTTTTAAGAAGGAAGTATTCACTCATAAAGAAAACTACTTGTTCCTCTTGGATATAGAAAACTTAAAAAAAAAATCTCCATTTAAATAGCCACTTTTCCCTGGTATCCAAGTCTGGAAACATCCATTTAAATAGCTACAGAATAGGATTTCCTGGTCTTTAAAATAGGCCCATTTTCACTGTTAAATATTTGGTGTCCATTTTCTTCCCTTTCGAAAGGAAAGGTTGGAAAATGTTGTGTCTTTTGAGATATAGCAAAATGACAGAAAGTGACAAATGGGAGAATGTGTCACAATGAAACATGATATATTATAGTAGGATGATACCCTGATATGCAAAGAATCCATAATATGTATCTCTCTTTTTATTTGCTGCTATGCCAGGGAAGATTATTCTTATAGATTAAGGGACCACTGTCACATACCAGGTAAGAAAGTAAATATATTTCTCTGCATTAATATTTCCCTATAAGACAGTCATGTGTTTTTTTTCCTGAATTTTCTTCCCATTAATTTCAGATTAGCATGAGATTCATTTTATAAATAGAATCCTATTCTTTCTGCCTGACTAGACCAGGCCTATCACAGTCCACTTGTCTGAATTCTGGTTCATAAACATGGAAGAGACACTAATGGCAACAACAATAGAATGAAGTAAGTCTGAAAGAGAAGGTTAGAGATAGAAATTTAATTACCAAGATATTTGATATTTTCCACATGATGCTACCTAGCTAAGCTAAGGAATTCTTAAGGACAGAACCAAATTGAAAATTAGCAAAAGTATTATAACTATCTTTTAATTTAATGGTAATGAACTCTGTATTTTTACCCATTGTTCAATTAACATGACCCATATGATTTCCAGCCACAAATACTGACAATCTGTGCAAACTTAAACATCTAGGAAAGATGGCTTAGCAGTCTAAACATCAGCTTTATAAGTCTTACATCTAATTGAACCACATGTTCAAATCCCACCAGACCTAATTCAAACTATCACTTTTTCAAGTTAATTAAGTTGAAGAAAATAAGTTTCCTGTTGAGGGGGATGCTCATAGGGGATATAGAAAACCAAGATTCTACCACGATTTTAATGGTTCATTGCCACTTTATAGAGATAGAGAAATTTGCAGTACTATCCTTTTGCAAATTGCTGATATCTAGATAAAAATCTGAGCAAACTAAAGAATATAAGCATGTAAATTTTATTAGTCAATTCTTCAATTAAACTTCAGAGTTGTATAATGTAAAATGTAGATAGAATATTAAAACAAATTAGAAAAAAAGATGAATTTATATTAGAAGTAAACTTGTTATGATTCTTTCCTTTTATTCCAGTAAAATCTCTTCACTGTGTCTCTTTTTTTTCCTTCTTCCAACCTTTTTTTCTTATTCAGTGTCACAGAGGTTCCCAATTGACCAATTTTGCATAGTCCAATATCAGAATTATTAGAGTGTATAGTTTTAAAATTGAAGGCCTGTTTTACAAATGAAATTGTTCTATAATTGAATTTTAATGATTTCACTTAGGGATTTTACTACATTGTATAAGGGCAACCTTATTTCCCAAGATGTGGTCATTCATGCTTCATGAAACTAATTCTCATGTCCTTTCTTATTGCTTATAGCTCTGAAGATAGTTCATGAAGCCTAATCTCTCTTATGACATATATTTTCACAAGTGAGGAGAGATGGGAGAGCTTATAAATGGAATCCTCATGTAAGTTATCTCATCTTCCTTCACAAGTGAGGATCAATGTCACAACAGATGTCAACTATTAGATGTGTACATAGAGGTTTATATGTACTATATATACTCACACTCATATTCAGAAATATATACAAGTCTCTCTGTTGGGATATAAGAACATCAGTACTGGAAACAGATGGTTTATAAATGTGAAATATGATATTTTTTTCAAGTTTTGAATAACAATTTACACATTTAGCAAGGAGAATACTTATCCAGAAGGCAAACTCCTTTTTTGAGGTGAAAATGTCATATTGCTCTTGTAGAATTGTGTTGAAGGAAAAAAAAGTGAAATAAATATTCATAACATTAATTTATTTTTTGGCAAAGGAAAAAGGCACATGACTTTCCATGAATTCTTTTAGAAGTGAATTTTTTCACCCTCAGAGGTCAATTGACCAAGTATTGCCTTAAATATAAAATTAGATCTTCTTCAGAATCACTAAAACATTGGTATTGTCCAAAAATAAAAAAAAAATTATATATTTCAATTGAGAACAAGGTCAGAGGTGCAATACAGGATATATAAAACACACAAATACACATACACAAATGTGTATGCAGCACCATACATAAGTACATTTGCACATCTGTCTATATAAACACACATGCATATACTTGTGTGTGTCTAACACATACGTTATTATTATTCAATCATGTATAATTTTTCATGACCCCATCTGAGGTTTTCTTGGCAAGGAAAATGAGAAACTAATGCAAATAGGGTTAGGTGATTTGCCCAAGGTCATACAGGTAGCAAGTCTCTAAGACCAGAGTTGAATACAGAAAGATTAGTTTTTCTGACTTCAGGCCCAGTCATCTAGCTTCTTTACCACCTAGCTACAGTGGCACAGTACATAGACACACATGCACCCTGTATATATGTTTTTATATTATCATAATCCATATATTTCTATACAAATACATACACAACATATATGGATTAAAATTGCCATTTGAAACTTTATAATTTTTCTTGAAACATTTGAATATGTGACACAATGTACAACTGTTTTATCAAACTCATTCTTTTTTTGTGGGGGGGGGCAAGGCAAATGGGGTTAAGTGGTTTTCCCAAGGCCACACAACTAGGTAATTATCAAGGGTCTGAGGCTGGATTTGAACTCAGGGACTCCTGACTTCAGGGCCGGTGCTCTATACACTGTACCACCTAGCCACCCCTAAAACTCATTGTTGAACTTAATATTTTCTTTTATTTTGGACACCAAGATTATGAGTAACATTGGTAATAATTCAGATAGGTTACCATATGTAATTTTAGAGTTGGAAGTGATTATATACTCAATTCCACTTAACAATTTTTTATTAAGCACTTACTAATTGCCTGTTCAAAAGGAGCATATATTATATTGAGAAGAGGGCATGTTTTTAGAATATTAAATGCAAAATATATATAAAGTGATTTCTGTTGAAAAGGTATTAGCAAAGTGGGCAGTTCCTATAGGCAATATAACTTGAGTTGAACTTTGAGGGAATCAAGGGATTCTCTGAAGCAAAAGTTATAAGGAAGTACATTCTAAAAAAGTAAGTAGACAAATGTTTGTCTGTGTGTGTGTCTGTGTGTGTGTGTGTGTGTGTGTGTGTGTGTGTGTGTGTGTGTGTATAAACAAGGGCAAAGCAATGGAAGATGGAATGTCATGTAAAATGAAACCCCATGCAAAACAGTTTGACTGGAATATTGAGCATATGAATTAATATTCTATAAACTTGGAAAAATAGTCTAGACGAGATTAAGAATAGATTTTAAAGAAAAATGGTCTGTATTTTTTCCTAAAGGCAAGGGAAGCTACTGGAACTTCATCAATAAGGGGTGACATAGTCAGATTTGTGCTTTAGAAGAATATTAGTTTGTCAGTTCTCTGAAGCAGAGAACAGAGGCTAGCTAGGAGATCAAAGTTCCTCAATGTGGATTTTAACAATTCCTTTATAATCCTGTGTGTTTTATTTTATGCATCTAAAACATTACTTTGAGAAGGCCTCATAGACCTTTGCGGGATGTCCAAAGGAATACATGACACAATACATGATTAAGCCCCTTTGAGTGTTAGACTTCACAAGACTTGGAAACTGATTAGATTTAAGAAATTAAAGAAAAGTGGAGAATTAAGGATGTTCAGAATTGGGTTACTAGAAGGATAGCATTACCCTCAATTGAAATGTTAAGGCAGGAAGAGGAGTTGGTTTGGGGGAAAATTGAAGGTGTTATGAATTCTATTTTGAATATACTGAGTTATTAAGAACCCAGTTCTAAATGTGCAGTAGAAAATTAGCTATCTGGAACTAAAGTTGAAGGAGAATCTGGGGCTAGATATATAGTTCTAAGAATTGTTATACTGAAGTAATAGTTTAATCCACAGAATCTAATAATAACACCAATCAATAAAATACCAAGTAAGTATCAAGTACTAATATGTGACAGAAATTGTGTTAGATTCTGAGCTACAAATGAAAAGCAATGAATAATCACAAATTGCAATATTGCATAAACTTCATTCATAGATGCATATAAAGTTATATATATGATAAATATAAATATCATCATATATATGATATACATATATAGTTTCTATATATCTCTCATATATAGGTAAATATAGATGTAGATTGTTTAATTGTTTCAGTCATGTCTGACTCTTTGTAACCCATTTACACTTTTAAAAAATTTTTATTTATTTAAAGCAGTGGGGTTAAGTGTGATTTGCCCAAGGTCACCCAGCTAGGCAATTATTCAGTGTTTGAGGTTGTATTTGAACCTCAGGTCCTCCTGATTCCAGGACTGGTGCTCCATCTACTGCACCACCTAGCTGCCCCTCATCCTTCATTCTTTTTTTTTTTAGGTTTTTTTTTTGGTGGGTTTTTTTTTTTTTTGCAAGGCAATGGAGTTAAGTGGCTTGCCCAAAGCCACACAGATAATTATTAATTGTCTGAGGACAGATTTGAATTCAGGTACTCCTGACTCCAGTGCTGGTGCTCTACCCACTGTGCCATCTAGCCTTCATGCATCCTTCATTCTTGAAGAGGACCAAAGATATTAGGAGGGTCATGTTTTGACTTGGCAAATGAATTGAATTTAAGTGAGGCAGGACTATGCAAAACCATCAGCCTTGCTTTCTCCTCCAGAGTTATTGGAATCTAATGGTAAGACATATATAAATAAACATGACTGGCAATAGCCCCAGATGTCTTTAGAGACCTGGACCTTTTAAAACTAAGGTCTTTTCCAGGTATGTTTGTCTGATGCAACACCCTTATGGTAATTAAAGGCCAGGTAAGAATTGAGGCAAAAGACAGCTTACTTTGAGTTCCCAAAAGAATTAATCTAGGAGGGGAAGACCTCAGTTTCTGACCAGAATATAAATTATAGTATTTTCACTCTAGGTCATCAAAACCCAAATAATGAGCAAATAAGGCTTGGTCTGGGACCTATTATTGTCTAATCAGTGAGAGCCAGAGTGTTTTGGTTTTAAAGTCATAGTCAAACAACTCTATTAAAATCTCACTGAACTTTATCAAAAATCTGGTTTGCCAGAGCTATTTTTCAAGAGATCATAAATGAAAACTACATGAAACAAAAGAGTTACTTGTTCCAGTTTTTAAAGGAAAAAAAATGTTAGAATAAATAAATAGGTAAGAAAAAATATCTAGTGCTCAAGTTACAAGATATCTTGCAAATCATAAGCAACCAAAGCCACATTTAAGGATATGACTTATCACATGGACAAAGGTGCTGATGTGTTGACTTGCAAGTGAATTGGATTTAAGTAAGTCAGGACTAGACAAAGTCATCAGACTTACTCTCCTTGAGTCATCAGAGTCTAGTGGCAGAACAGAGGTCATACAGCTTAGCAAGTATCAGAGTCAGATTTGAACTCATAAAGATGAATCTTCCTGACTCCAGACTTGGCATTCTACCCACTGTACTACTTAGCTACACCCACTATATCTATAATATAATAGAAGATAATTTGGGAAGAGAGTAACAATTAAATTACTTAGTTTATATTATATGGAAGGTGGTATGTTTTAAAGAAAGAGAGGTACTCTATGAGAAGGAAGCAAGGGAGTTTTATTTCCATGACAGGTGGCATAGATAGTGAAAAGGAAGAGAGGCAAGAGATATATAAAGGAAAAAGTCTGGCTGGACCTCAGAGTGTAGAGTAAGGACTATTATCCAGTGAACCTGGAAAGATAGTTTGGGGCCAAGTAATAGAATTCTTTTTTTTTTTTTTTTGGCATTTGCTGTTTTTAAATTTTTCTTTAATTTATTTACAAATTACTAAAATATTCTTGTTTAAGAGTAAACATAATAGCCCCTCCCCCATAAAAATATAAGAGAATATATGAGAAATAAAGTAAAAGAAAGAGAAAAAAATGTTTCAGTCTGTGTTCTGATACCATCTGCTCTGTCTCAGGTGGATCACTTTTTTTTTTTTTTTAGGTTATTGCAAGTCAAATGGGGTTAAGTGGCTTTCCCAAGGCCACACAGCTAGGTAATTATTAAGTGTCTGAGACCGGATTTGAACCTAGGTACTCCTGACTCCAAGGCCGGTGATTTATCTACTGCGGCACCTAGCTGCCCCTGATCACTTTCTTTATCATTAAGTCCATCATAGAAGTTACTTCCATATTTTTCCACAGTTGCTGTTGCTGATTGTAATTCCCTCCATCCATTCCTCCCCACTACCATATATTATATTTTCTCTCTGCTTTCACTCTGTCCCTCTTCAAAAGTGTGCTGTGGGGCAGCTAAGTGGCACAGTGGACAGAGCACCGGCCCTGGGGCCAAGAGGCCCCAAGCCCACATCCCACCCCAGAGCAACACCTATCAACCACCTAGCCCCATGGTCCCAGACAGACCACCCAATCCCAGCATCTTGAAAAAAGTAAAAAAAGAAAATGTGTTATAACTGACTGTCCTCTTCTATGATCTACCCTCTCCTCTATCACCCACATCCACCCCCACCTCCATGTTTTTCCTGACTGTAGCTCCATGATATTTGAATTGTTTCCTTCTGGATGCTTGTAATATTTTCTCTTTGACTTGGGAGGTCTGGAAATTGGCTACAATATTCCTGGGGGTTATGTTTTTATTTTTGGATCTCTTTTAGTAGGAGATTTGGTGGCTTCTCTCAATTTCTATTTTACCCTCTGCTTCTAGGATATCAGAACAATTTTCCTGTAGGAATTCTTTAAAAATGAGGTCAAGGCTCTTTTCCTGATCATGACTTTCAGGTAGCCCAATAATTTTAAAATTATCTTTTATAGAACTGTTTTTTCCAGACCAGTTGTTTTTTCAATGAGATATTTCACATTTTCTTCTAATTTTTCATTCTTTTGGTGTTGAATTATTGTGTCTGGATATCTTGTCTACATCTGAAGGATTTGTTTCCTCAGAGAGCTTTCTTATCGCCTTTTCTATCTGGCCAATTCTGCTTTTTTAAAGCATTCTTCTCCTCAATAACTTTTTGAACTGTTTTATCCATTTGACCTAAGCTGATTTTTAATTTGTTATTTTCTTCAGCAATTCCTTTGGATCTCCTTGACTAAGCTTCTGACTTCATTTTCAAGTTTTTCCTGCATCTCTCTTATTTCTTTCCCCAATTTTCCTTCTTTCTCGCTTACTTGATTTTCATATTTTTTGGAGTCTTTAAATGCAGAAACTTGGACTTTCTCATCTTCTGATTGTGAGGTTTGGTCTTCCATGGGACCAAGGTAATTGTCTATGGTTAGGTTCCTTTTTTTTCTGTTTACTCATTTCCCTAGCCTGTGCCTGGTTTTGGGGTGTTTCCTGAGCTTCTGAGTATTATTGGGACACCTCTACACACACACAAGGACCTCAGTGTGTGAGGCTCTTACTGCTTCCCTGGTCTTTTGAATGATCACAAACGCATTCCTCTGCCACGGGGCTGTGGTGGGGGGGTCCCTGCTCTATGAAGGACCTAGACTGCAACCAGTGTCTGAATATGGTCAAAGCTCCAGAATCCTGTTCCAGGTTCAGAGGACAGACCTCAACAGTCTACCTCCACTCCCTTACCTTCTGTGACCTAAACACTCAGGACACACCTGTCCGGAGTCTCCTACTGGGGGGCCTTCTTCCATTTCCTGGGATCTGGCTTCATTGAAAGTTGCACCAGGACTGAGGACCTGCCTCTGCTGCTGGGAGCTGGTGCTCCCAGGTGCCCTGGGGATGTTCTCAGGAGACTGAAGTTCCTTCCCTATGGCACGGTGCCACCCCTCCAACCCCTTGGAACAGAGTCTTCCCACTATTTTCTAAGTTACCTTGGGCTGGAGAATTGCCTCACTGGATCTTCCTGTGGGTTTTGTCTCTCAATAATTTAGAGTCATAATTTTATGGTTTTTGAAATATTTCAGTGAGAACACCTAAGAAAGGCTGTACTCCTGCCACCATCTTGGCTCTACCCCCTAAAAGTAATATAATTCTTTAAAAGCAACACAGGTATCTAGGAAGAGAAGATAGTCACTAATGTAAGATGATGTAGATAAGCTTGTTGAGAAAGATAAGGGCTTAGAAAAGGCTATCAGATTGGGCAATTAATAGAACATTAGTAAATGTAGAGAGAAGAGTAAAGATCTTGCTATGCATTTTCTAGTTAATAAATGAGAAAACAGCAGCACAATATCATAAAATATAGTGGTTTTAATTTTGTTGAGTATCTTAACGCTTTGCAACTCTCAAACTCTTATAAATGTAAACAATAATTTCTAGAGAAAAGTTGAGTGTGTTTGTAAATATTTAATATTGACTCTAAATAATACATCTATATGTAACATACTTTTAAATTTAATCTGAATAAATAGAATTTTCTGAAATAAATTTCTAAAATCCTAACAGGAAAAAAATAATGAAACTGAAAATTTAACAATCAACTTTCAGAAGTCAGTTCAAGCTGGCTCTAGCAGACACTGTTGATGAAAAACAACTCTGAGATTCTCAGGCTAATGACTTTCCTGTGATCAAAAAAAAAACACACAATTCAATGAGCTGACCTTTCCATATAAAGTTATGATAGACATGAGTATCAGTTATAATGACTTTCTAATGCTTTCTGCTTTATTTCAACCTAAAATATTAGATGAGCTTTGGAATCAGTGAAATAATATTTCTCATAAGTACCATTGATCATGTTTCAAATTTATAGAAAGATTTTTGTTTTGTTCATGAAAATGAAATATTCATAAAATGTTTTCCCAACAAACCTTGAGGTAGATAAAACAAGTATTATCCTCATTTGACATGTAAGGAGACTCAGTCATAGGTAGGAGAAATGACTTATTTATTTTCAACCACACTGTCTGTCAGTGACTGAACCAGGACTAAAATGCAGGTCTTCTGAATCCCTCAGTATATCACACCACCTTTCTGATAGTATGGCATAAATATCAACAAATTAGTATGAGAATTTATATTATAGATATAACTATAGAGACAGAGAAACAAATAAAGATCAGCATTGTGAAATGTACATTCCCAATGTAATTCTGGAAATTTCTTAGATAGCCAAGTGTGGGTTCTTAACAAAGCCTTCAAATAAATTATTTCTTTCAAAGGAAGAAAGGAGTTTTGAAATGGACTAACACAAGGCTATGACTAATGGGAAAAACATCTCTATATATTATGTAAATTAAAGGATAACATTTTCAGATCAATCATATTTATAACATATAGATAATTTTTACTGGTATAGTCAATGCAGGTTCCAGAGGGCAATGCCAATGGCTTAAGATAATAGGATAATATATTTATAGCTAGAAGGGACTATGCTGTGTAACAAATTTCAGGATAGAGAGCAGATTCTTTAAGAAATAGGGATGTTTATTGAGAGTATATTGTTAAACATGCATTATTAAAAAAACTGAAAAATTATCATAGAGGAAAAAAATCCCTTGGTAAAGAGAATACAATAATTGGGGCTGAGAAGATATGATTTTGAATTCCACTACAGATATTCATTAACTTTTAACCCTTAAGTTTTCTGAGACTCAGTTTCCTTATCTGTAAAATAGATATTAGAATATTATCTTTCTCATTGGATAATTGCATAAAATGAAATAATATATGTAAAGTTCTATGCAAAAGCTAGGGTGCATCATTAGCTATTAATATTAGAATACTTTATATCAATTTGGACTTGTCAATCTTTATTTTTCAAGTGACACTGAAAACTTAGAATTATCTAGCACTCAGAAAGTCAATATTAGGTTACTTTATGATAAATGTCATATTTACTAGAACACTTCAGAAAGTCTAGAAGCATGAGGAAAAATTTCCAACTCAGTTGCAGAATTACAGCATAATATGTGTTAAAAAGTCCATTAACAAATTTGTTGAAGGTAACACAGTTTCAAGTTTCTATTGATCACTGATTTGATCCAGTAACTGTTATGCGATCATGATGGTTCCTTTACAGATAAATTTTCTTTAGCTATATATATACGTGACCAACCATTTCATGAGATATTACATGATGACCAGGGATTGCTACTGTCATTCCCTCTAGATTCAGACATTGCATCAATTCATTTGAAAGCTAGAATTTTCTCTTCTATTCTAATGGGATTATAAAAATAATGAAGATGAACTTGTATAATTAAATGAGTAAGAATTGAGTCAAGTACACAAATTCATTGAGCAACACCTTCTGACAATGTTTGAGTTTAGTGAGTAAGATATTTAAATAACATCCATAGCCAGAGTCAGCAATCAATTAGTTCTTGTCATTCTTATTGAAGGAAATGTCTTTGTAAACCCAACCTTGTCATTAGCTATTTTGCCCAGTTAGTTGACAGAAAAATGACAACTTAAATGAAATAGATGAACATTTTATGAATTATAAAAGCATAGATAAGCAAAGAGAGAAATAGAGAATTTAAACAATCCAATCTCATATAAAGAACAATTCATAAATGTAATAAAAAAGAAAAACACCTAGGTCCAGATGAATTTTCAAATGAATATTATCAATCATTCTGCAGTTTAAAAGAAAAAGAAAGCTACTAAACAAAAATCTTTCTATAATACAAATACCTTGATGTCTAACCAAGGGCAAATCAAAACAAAAAAGAAAAAATAGACCAATATCCTTAATGTATTAATTCAAAAATTAAAAACAAAATTTTAGGACATCTACTATAACAACAAATAAAAAGGGGCAGCTAAGTGGTACAGTGGATAGAGCACCAGCCCTGAAGTCAGGAGTACCTGAGTTCAAATCCAGCCTCAGACATTTAATAACTACCTAGCTGTGTGGCCTTGGACAAGCCCCTAAACCCAATTGCCTTGCAAAAACTAAAAAAAAATAAATAAAAATAAAAAAGATTGAATGTATGAATATTGTGTTTATACTAAACATGCAGGGCTGGTTAAAAAACTATCAGGCTAATAGAACAAAATAATAAGAACAACATAAGCACAGAATTATATGCATAGAAAAAAGGCTTTTATAAGGATAGAACATTTTTAGAAATGAGAAATTTTAGAAAAATGAGAAATCATGTGACTAAAGGATTTTTTTCTTAGAATTATAAGTGGTTGGGCTCTAAAACCAATTGCCAGTGCAATATATAATCTGGAGAAATGAGGAGTCATTCTAATAAGATCAGGAAAAAAGAAAAAGCATTGCCAAAGAATAAATAAGATTACTACTTTTTGCAGATGATAACAATGATTTTCTTAGAGTATTCTACCTTAGAAAAGCAATCAAAAAATTGAAAAATTGTTAAATTCAGCAAAACATATCCACAGAAATAATGAGCATTTCTGTATATTACTAGCAAAAATAGGAAAAGATTAATTCTATTTGGTATAATTACAAAATAGACCAGGAGTATAGTTAAGGTAGAAAAGTAAAGGTAGCAACTCACATGAACTCTCACAAATATTCTTCCAAACAGTTTTAAAATAATTTCTCAAAAAATTCAAAAGCACTAGAAGCAACAAAAGAATAGGGCAAAAGAATTTTTAAGCCCAAGACACTTAGTAGGTCAGCAGAAAATGTCTCACTGGAGTGAGAGTGAGTACAGACCCAGATCAAGCTAAGACTGACAAGTCAAAAACAGACTGAGTGATTAAATAGGCAACAACTGCA
The DNA here is from genome assembly GCF_037893015.1 of Macrotis lagotis. Classification (NCBI taxonomy): domain Eukaryota; kingdom Metazoa; phylum Chordata; class Mammalia; order Peramelemorphia; family Peramelidae; genus Macrotis; species Macrotis lagotis. Next base: position 95,339,007 of record NC_133662.1, on the reverse strand, counting down.
GCTTCCAAAGCTATTGCCCCACACATAATAGGAAGGTTAGACAAACTGGGCAGAAGATTACAGGGGCCCTTTTCTGGTACTGGGAGCAGAACTCTGCTAAATTGTCTGTATGTGGTTCTGAATTGCAGTCCCAGATTGAGGAGGAGCACTAGGAGGAACAGATACAATGGGCAGGGTCCTAGGTTAGAAAAAAGGGGTTATGGTCACTCAGAGACCAGAGAACAGACCAGGAGAGCAGTGACCACACCTCTCAGCATTGTGTAAGAACTTAAAACTTATTAATGCCCAGAACTATCTCTGAAAACAGCAACATGAAAAATCTGAAGTTTAAGACAGTGCACTCTTACCCTGTAAAGAAAGCCCAACTTTAATAAAATAGTTGAAAGTAAAAAAAATAGACTAGGGAAATGAGCAAACAATAAAAACAACAAAAAGAACTCAAACAAAGGAAATAACTATGATGACAGGGAGAACAATAAAAGCAAAACAGCTACAAGCTATATGCAAAACCTCAAAGAAAAAATGAATTAGCCCTAGGCTGTGGAAAAAATTCAAATCTGATTTTTAAAGCCAAATAAGAGAATTAAAGGAAAAATTGGAAAAAGGAATGAGTAATACAAGGAAATCATTTTAAATAAAGAGTCAAATGCTTGGTAAAGAAGGCACAAAAATGCATTGAAGATAACTCTTTATAAAGAAGAACTGACCAAACATAAAATTTTGTATAAAAATTAACTGAAGAGCTTCTTAAATAATTAAATAATTTTTAAATATAAAAATGGGCAAGTGAAAGAAAATAAATATATAAGAAAAAAAGAACCAATAAGAAAAGTAAAAGAATGAAAAAATTGCAAGATTATTTCAACTCACTTGGGAAAAACTGAACTAGAAAATAGCTTGAGGAGAAATACCTTAAGAATTATTAGAAATCCAACTGATAAATGTTCAAAGAATATAAACAGGCAGTTTTCAGATGAAGAAATTAAAGCTATCTATAATTATATAAAATATTCTAAATCACTATTGATTAGAGAAATGCAAATTAAAACATCTCTGAGGAATCACCTTGCACCTATCAAATGGCTAATATGACACAAAGAAAATGACAAATATTAGAGGGAATATGGGAAAATTTAGACACTGATGCATTATTGGTAGAGTTGTGAAGTGATTCAACCTTTCTGGAATGCAATTTGCAACTATGTCCACAAGGCTAGGAAATCATTCAGACCAGTACAGTCAGCAATACTACTGCGTAGGTCTACATTTCAAAGCATAAAAAAAGGGAAAATAATCTATATGCACAAATATATTTATAGCAGTTCTTTAACAGTGGCAGAGAATTGGAAATTAAAGGAATATTCATTAATTGGGGAAAGGCTGAACAAATTGTGGTATATGAATGTGATAAGAGTACTATTGTTTTACAAGAAAACTTGAGTGTATGGACTTCACAATAGCCTGGAAAAATCTGCATGAACTGATGCTGAGTGAAGCAAGCAAAAACAAGGATAAATTGTGTACGTTAAAAGCAATTTTGTGTGATATTTGACCATGATGGATTTAAGTCCTCTCAGCAGTTCAGTTATTAAAGAAACAACATTATAGAGTTTGAATGCCAATCAAAATATAATATTTTCACTTTTTAAATCTTTTTTAAAGTTTTTTTCTTTCTCTTGTTTTTTCCCTTTAGTTCTCATTCTTCTTCTTTCACAACATGACTAATATATAAATATGTTAAAAACATCAAATTACTTGCTGTCTTGGGGAGGGGGAAAAGGAAGGGAAGTAGGTAGAAAAATGTGGAATTTACAAACCTTACAAAAATGAATGCTGAAAGCTATTTTGTATAGAATTAGAAAAAATAAAATAATATTAAAAAAAATAAATGATGAGCAGGATGAAAAAGTTCTAAAGACTTTTATAAACTGATGCAAAGAAATGCAAGCAAGACCAAGCAGACATTTTACACAGTAATAGAAATAATGTATATTGATCAGTTATGAATGACTGCTTTTCTCAGCAATTTGGTGATCTAAAACAATTCCAAAGAACTCATGATGAAAAAATACCTTCAACTTCAGAGAAAGAACTGATGGAGTTCAAATGAAAATCAATGCATATTCTTTTATTTTGTTTTTCTTTAGTTTTTTTCTGTGTTGTCTTTCACAACTTAATATGGAATGTGTTGTCTTTCATAACTTAACTAATATGGAAATATATTTTGAAAGACTGCACATGTAAAGCTATAGGAAATTGGTTTCCTTCTCAATGTGGGGGGGGGAAGGGAGTAAGAGAAAATTTGGAACTCAAAATTAAAAAAATGAAAAAAATTTAGCATGTAATTGAAAAAATAGTTCAAATGAAATAAAATAACCACAAAATATGTCCATGAAAGCCCACCTACCAAACATCCATAGGAACTAAAAATATTTCTAATGGAAATAAAGCCAGACCAAAACAATTAGGAAAATAGTAACTTCACATTAGTAGTCCAGTCCAGGATAACTAAATAAATTTACTTATTAAGAATTAGTACACTAATTACGGAATTCTGAAGTGTTACTTTTAGAGATAGAGAAAATATTAACAAATGTGCCTGAATAAACAAAAGATAAAGAATCTCAAAGAGAATAATGAAATAATTTGGAAGGAAAAGAGTCTACAATACTATATCTCAAATCATTCTGCATTAGTAATCATCAAATTGCTTTTGTGCCGATTAAGAGAGAGGTTGATAGGAACAGATTATGTGTACAACAATTTTAATACATTCAATTTTAAAAGTTTTCATGCAAATAAAGTCAGTGCAGCTAATATTAAAAGTAAAATAAATGGGAATGGGGGGGATAACATTTTCTTTGATGAAGTTTTTTTGTTCAAGATACATAAGAATAAGCCATTATCCAAATACTATTAAAGAGATTTTTAACAGGAGTTCTCAAAAGAAGAAATATGTCATTTATAGACATAGAAAAATATTCTAAATTATTAATATTTAGTGAAATAAAAATTAAACTAACTTTGAAATTTCATCTTATTGATCAGATTGACAATGTTGACTATAGAAGGAAAGTGACAAATGAAGGCCTACAGGAAAAGATACATTAATAATATGCTCTTGGTGTAACTGTACATTAATTGGTTCACCCATGCTGGAAAGTAATTTAGTTAATAAACTTCGCATAAACTTTGATCCATTGATACTATTATTGATATTACAATCAATAACATATAACATTCTTTCCACCCCCACCAAAAGTGTTCAAAGAAAAAAAAGGACTCATATGAACAAAAAATATTTTTAAAAACAAAAAAGTATGGTATAGTGAGGTAATATAATATTATTGTACAAAAAAGATAACTTCAGAGAAACTGAAGAGAAAAATTTATATGAATTGATACAGAGTAAAGAAGGAGGAAGATAATTTTTTTCCAAAACAATATTGTAATTTTGCACTTCTTAAGAACTATGAACATTGCAATGACCAACTATGATTCTAAAGGAAGCATTATGAAGCATGTTACCCACCTTCTAATTAGAAGATCATAAATTCATAGTGAAGAATGAGCCAATTTTAAATGACTAGTACCAGAATTTTTCCACTATTACTATGCATATCTGTCACAAGGTTATTATTTTTAATAGTGGAAGAATAATTAGAACAAAATGATTTTCTGTTATTTTTAAAAATTAAATTATAAAGATATATTCGATTTTCTGATTTCTCAATAGAGATCTTTAATTAAACTAATATAGAGCTAAAGTTATTGTAACTCAAAGATAGGTGTTCTGAATTAAGCATCATCAGCATTATAAGTTTTGAATCTCTAACCCCATGGTATTTCCTAATGTTTTATGAGATGTAGCATGATACAGGAGAAAGTGTTATATTTGGAGTCAGAGATGGTGAGTTCAAATCTCAAGTCTTCCTTACCTGTAAAATTAGGGGCTTATTAGATGACCTCTAACCTATTATTCTTTATTTCTTATTCTTTAAAGTTCTGCATTCTAAGATACTACATAAGTGAACTTGTAGCAATAATGTTGCTATTCAAGGAATTAGCTGAGTTCAAACTAACAGAAAGATTCATGAAGCTCAGCCATCATTAGGATATTTTGTACTAACTAATAAAGAGAAACATGAAATTAGAATGTCCAATGCTATCTTCTTAAGACCATTTGCCAGTAATGCTCATATCCATCTTACCCATGAAAAAATAATTATAATTAATAACATACAATAATTTAATTATTCAAATATAGGGGCTTTAAAATTTCCTGGGCCTATTCAATTTATTTCTGCTTTTATTTAAAAACAAATAAACAAAAAGGATTATTAAGCTATTTTGTCACAATGCGATTCCATTGTTCAAGATTTTTCAGTATGAAGATTTTTCAAAAATTTAAAGAAAGCTTTTGATTCTGAATCTACATCAGATCAGGAGATGCAATGAATTCTAGGCACTATTTCTCAGCATCAAGAAATTAAGTTAAAAATTCCAGATTACATTGTACTCAAGAATAATTTTCATATCCAGGTTGAAATACAAATTTTATGAAGCAAAACTATGTCAAACATTGAAAGTTACCTGGTAGATTCTGCTCCTCCTAAGATCACACAGATACATACCAGATGAGTCTATCTCAAAAGTTAACACATTATGTAACCTCTCATTGATAAATGGTTGAAAGATATTAGAAACTATTTCCAAATCAATAATATTGAACTATTAACAAACTTATGAAGCATTCCTTCAAATTAATAATAAATGCAAGGCAAGTTAAACCCTATCTATGTTTTTTCCCTCATAGATAGCAATTCAGAAAAGATTACAGAGTCAAAAAAAGAGATTTCAGAAAGACAAGAACAATAACAGTGTGTAGTTGTGATTTGATCCAAATATTCTGGAAAATCACTTGGAATCATAGAAGAAAAGTCACTATTTCATATTTGTTTATGTAGAAACCCCATTGCTGAACATATTACACAATAGAGTCAAATATAGAAAGAAAAGTTTTACATATATAAAAGTATCCATAGGGGCATCTTTTGCAGTTAAAATAAAGCAGGTATAAATCAATTGCTTGAACTGCAGAATATCATTTTAATTAAAATTGAAGGGTGATTAGAAATTATTAAATACTTTAGAGCAATATGTGAACACAAGGAAGCAAATAAGGGGAAAATATAGTGACTATAATATAAACAAAAACACTATAAGGCAGCAAATTCTGCCTCTAATGACCATTCTCCGACTCAGAAATCAAGTATTGAAATATGTTGTGAGACGGAGAACTATAAACACAAAATTCTAAACATGTAGTTATATTGCTAACAGGAAGACATGCCCAGATTCTGCCTCTGACATATATTGACTATCATCAGGTGAAATGTAGCCTCTTTGAACTTCAAGTAACTCTTCAAGACTATAATTTAGAGCTTTACTTTATTCACTTTGTGGTAGAATTTCTTACATTGGCATTTCAGAAAACTGAAAAAAAAAATCTCAAAACTAAATGTATTGATTCATATATTAGTGAAAATAAGCCTCACCATTCTTAGCTCCTAACTCTCAGTAATATGCCTTTTCCTTCATAATATAACATCACTTATTTTTAAGGATCAAGTACTTATAAGAACATCTTAAAATAACTTTATAGAAACTATCTCCCTCATTGATCTATGCAGTTGTGCCTTATGAGATTGACAGGGTCTTGAGTGTTTTTTTTCCCTTGGCTCTATCACTTAACAAAATGATGACTCTAGGCTAGTTATTATCGTATCTTGGCCTCAATTTTTTTCCACAAAGTGAGTGACTTGTCCTTAATTAACTGTAAAATTAATTTGAGCTTTAATATTTTAGGAATAAATTTATATTATTATTAAGTAGAGGGAAATTTGAAACTTCCTATTTCTTGGATTGGAGGAGAGATTTCATAAATTTGAAAACTGCTATAAAAAAGGTAAATTATTACTATCACCACCACTACCACTATCATCATCATCAAGAATGCCAATAGATTATAATATATTTGGTTAAAAATAATAAAAAATTTTAAACATCTTCTTTGTACTCAAGAAGGTAGGTATTTTTTAAATTAATTTAGCTTTTGCTTTGTAAATATAGAACCAACTTTGTAAGTATTAAAACAAGACAGTAAATCAATTACTGCCTATAAATAAATGATATCTGTTGTGAGACTTGGGGTAGGGTGACAAACTCTTAGTGTAAAATAAAATGACAAAAGCAAAACAAAAAAGTTATCTGCATTTGATACTGGACAAAAAATGTAATTTTCATAGTAGACCACATCTTGAGCTATCTTAATATGATCAATTGATCAATAAAATATTTATTAAGCCATGTATTGTGTTAAGTGATCCTAAACTCAAAGAGGAAAAATAAAGTCCCTTTCCTCAAGATACTTACAGGCTAATTTGGGATTCACTCTCAAACAAATATATTTATAAAGCAAGATATATAAAGCAAAATAGTAAATAATTTACAGAGGGAAGTCACTGGAATTGAGAGGGCGTCAGAGAAGGCTTTCTATAGAAGGGGAGATTTGAATTGGAACTTTAAAAAGTCAGGGAAGTCAGTAGTAAGAATGTGAAAGTGGAGTATTCCAGGTATGGAGGGCAGTCAGAAAAAATGCCTAGATCCAAAAGTTGAGTGCCTTACTCAGGAATAATCAGAAGGCTGGTATCACTGTATCCAATAGTACCTGTTGGAGAGTAAGAGACTGATAAAAATAGAAGAGGGGTAGATTATGAAGGTCTTTGAATGTCAAATAGGTGGTTTTATATTTGATCCCTGAGGAAGGTGGTTTTTTTATTTGATTCCAATAGGAAGCCATTGGAGTGACCTGTCATGTGCTTTAGGAAAATATTTTTTGTTTTTTGACTGATAGGAGAATTGGAAAGTCTGGAGGCAATGGTGATCTACCAGCAGACTATTTCACTGATTTAGACATGAGATGATGAGAATGTGCACCAGAAAGTTGACAATGGGGGAATAGAGGAGAGTATATTTGAGAAATGTGTCAAAGGTGAAATTGAACTCATCTTTTCATTCAACAGACTGAATATAGTGGATAAATGGTAGTGAGGAATAAAGTCTGACTCTAAGATGGTGAACTTGGTGAACTGGGAAGACTGTGTTACATTCTACAATAATAGGGAAATGTGGGAGTGGGAGAATTGGGGGGGAAAGAAAAGATATTGAATTTAATATGTTTATTGGGTATCCGATTTGAGATATCTGAAATGCAGTTAGATATGGGAGATGAGAGGGCAATAGAGAATTTGGGTTATGATAGGTAACTCTGAGAATCAGCATAGAGACGGCAAATTCCAAAGAGCTAATGAGGTCATCAAGTGAAATACTGCTGAGGGAGAAAATGAGAGAAACTTTCTGGGGGAGGTAAAGATATTCTCATGATTTCCCATTATGCTAACAACACAGAACTATGCTCCTATGACACATGTACATACATACACATACATACATACATATGCATACACACTTGTTCTCAAGGAATGTCCTAATGGAATTTATATCTTCCTATTAGGGAAGTCTAAACTCAGGGACAATTTAAAAAGTAAGTCACCTTAAAAGATGAATATCAATATTTTATATTTCTAATATAAAATAATAAAGTATGTGTATGTTAGGGGCTTTTGTATAGTATGTACTTTACTCTCAATTAAAATAACATATTCTTAGGTATATGACTCGTTGTTTGAAGAAATATGTCTGAGGGAAGCATGAATCCCTCTTAACTGTCATATTGCTTATGTTTGACCTTCATTTGAGCCCTTTCTATAGATGAGGTTTCATTTGTGACATGAAAAATAAGACAATTCCATAGTTTGAGAATAAGCAGCTTTGCAGTAATCATAAGCAGATGTTCAATAGACTTCTAGGACATCAAATATCTCCTGCTGAACAACATTTTGATAAGTGCAAATGAATCAGAACCGTAATAATTAAATGTTCCTTAAAATATTCAGAGAGAATGAAAGCACACATACATGAGCATTTCTGTACACAGTTATTTTTGATTTCCAACCATCAAATCAACAGTGATGATAGAGATAACTATAAAGCATATAGTACTGTTTTTAGCTTGTGAAAATTATTTTGCAACTATATATTTGTATACATGTATATGATGAATATATACCTTTATCTATATGCATATATATTTATATACCCATATCTATACCTCTTCTTCTACCTAAATAATATATATGAGGTTATTTCTCTCAAAATATGGTGAACATTATTGCTATAAGTTTTCTTATCAAGAATGTATCTATCCCATAATATCTTACAGGAATGCTAAATATTATGTTTATAATTCATAAATATGATTAACTATCTAGTGACAAACAACAAATTCCTGGAAGCATGAAAATTATCAGTCTTATAGAAGCTATATTTGACATGGATAGGCCAAACAGTGTGTCTAATATTGAGGCTCTTATTGGAAAATGTCATAGCAATCTATATTGTAAAATTTAGGAGCAGAATCTTTGGGTAAGAATGCTGTATTTGAAACTAGAGATTCCAAGTTCAAATCCAAGTTTTTTCTACATATTACATGGTCCCTTGAATAAATTACTTACCTTCTCCAGGTGCTCCTCTCTAAAATAATAAGGGGTGTTGGGGGTGGAAATGCTAAGTCCTTTTTCAACTTTAAATCTGTAATCTCACAATTGAGAGAATATTTATAAAAATTGAGTAAGATAATATTTATAAACTGCTTAGCTTAATGTTGGGTTCATAGAAGTTCAATAAATGCTTATTTCTTCCTTCCACTATGTTCATTTTCACTTAGTCTATTTCTTTTGCCAAGGAGTTATCCCAATCTGAATCAATGATGTCACTACAAGAATCAAATTCTGAGATGGCAATTTCTAGGGATGATTTTCAAAGTAAGAATATTTTGGGAAAGGAAGATGATGGATCAAAGCTGATGATTCTTTTGCCCCACATACACATACACACACACATTTCCACTGTTAACTGCAACCCTCATTTTCCCAGAGATGTGGGAATTTTATAATAAATTTTCTAACATAATTTTTCTAACAAAACAAGGCATTACTCAAGATGCTTAATATACTTGACTTTGCTTATTTAGAAACCACTTTAATGGTACATGACCACACTGTATTTTCTTATCTGTTACTTAATATGGTCCTGAAGGTACAGATAGGAAGACAATAGGTTTGGTCAATGAAAAGCAGAACAAATTTATTACTAAATTAGAATATCTAATGAATTTTACTTTACAGCATTACATATTACAATGTACTTTTAATTTCTATTTAGAAGATATTCTGTCTGGTCCAGTGAATGATCTATTATCCCTCTATTTATAAAGTTCCAAAGAGGAAAACAAAACAGAAGGTGAATTCAACTATGTGACTTGTACTTGCCTCTATCTTTTCATCCCTTCCAAATTTTAAAAATTAATAGATATTAAAAGACTGAGTTAAGGTAAAGATTATGAAGGTTGTTGAAATTTAAATTTCTTTAAATCTGATTTTTTGAATTGGGGAGCACATGATGAGTATAACCAAAAGGATGACCATAAAGATATTCTCATTGTAATTCAGACAGCACTGGTCGCAGAAGTAGAGAAATTCTGTAAGAAACTGAAAGAGAAGGATAGTGGACAGAGCACTGAGTTCAAATCTGGCCTCAGACACTTAATATTTACCTAGCTGTGTGTGACCTTGGGCAAGTCACTTAACCCCATTGCCTTGTTTCAAAAAAAAAGAAATTGAAAAAGAATAACATTAATTTGAAAATTACTTTGACGATGATTTCAAGTGTAAAGAGAAGATGATAAAATTTACTAGTTATGTCACCTTGGGCAAGTCATATAAATGTCTTGAAACTGTTTCCTCATCAGTAAAATGAGAAAAATAATAGCACCTATTTCCCAGAATACTGAGTATCACAAGAAATAATATTTGTAATGGACTTTGCTAAGTTTAAAGTGATATGTAATTACTAGCTGTCATGAAAATTTTAAGCTATGGGGGACATTAGAGATTAACTAATAAAACTCACTTAGTTTATATAGATAGAGACACCAAGACCCAGAGGAGTGATTTACCCATATTTACCCAGATTTTGTCTTCAGGCCTTGTGTTTCAAAATTCAGCACAATTTCTATTAGACCATACTTGGTATCAAGATAACAAACAGTATTGCCTAATGAAGTAAGTAGAAGTTTTATAGGGAATATGATTTTGCAAAAAAATCTGACATGAAACCAAATTAAGCTAACTCATTCTGAATATTTAAGGATGTGAATTGAAAGTGAGAAATAGATAAAAACAGTGGGAGGGAGGGAAATTTGCCTACATTTCTATTACATATTACTTTCTCCAATAGTAGGAGAGTGGAATTTAAGGTTGTTATTTTTCACAGATGTGCTTTATGAGGAAAAACAATGAAATAAAAGCAAAAAAAAAGACAGAAATAGACCAAGTACATGCAAAACAGGTCTTTATGCAAAGAAACACAGTATTGAAGCCATTAAAGTGATAAAGTCTCAAGATACTGCAGTTAAAGTTAATGAATAATGTGACCAATAGCAATTGTATATATTATCTCATATACTGTTTTCTTCATTACTACAATATCTTCATAAGACTAATTTAATCATATTTTTTAAACATGAGGAAAGAGATCTGACAGAATTTTGAAAAAATATTCTACCATAGATCAATTTTTTAAAATATATAACCATATTACTGAGCTGTATTCAAAGGATACATTGTTGCTAAACATTTTTTAAAAAGTTGTTCAGTAAATCAAAAATAGCACCTTACTAAAAAAGGTACCTCTTATAAATATGGTAAAAATCATCTAGTGTAGTAGAAAATCTTTTGGACTTAGAGTTCAGAAGACATGAGTCCAAATCCCACCTCAAACACTTAGTTGTATGACCCTAGTAAAGTTACCTACATTCTCTCAGACTGTTTTTTTCATCTGTGAAGTGATCATGATAAATTCATCTACTTTCCAGATTATTGTAAGAATTAAATGTGATATTTGTAGAACAATTTGAAACTTTCAAAGGGTTATATTACAACTACCATCACCACCACATCATCATCATTGTCATCATCATTATTATCATCATCAATCCTATTTGTTGTATTTGTTGCTGAAAAACACAAGTGAGATTATTTTGTAAACAATCTTCTGCTTACTTTATTAATAAAAATGGCATAAACACAGAGAAATATATCTTCTCAAACATTTTTGTAACTCTCATGAAAGATTCCCCTACATAGAGTTCAAATGAAAAAGGGCGTGGTTATTAGTAAAGTTTTCTAGATTATCTCCTTTATGAATAACATTATGTTGATTATACATTTCTCCTGAATATTTTGGATGAGATTTTTAAATGAGCTTCAGAATGTAGGGAGCACCATGTCTAATAATCTATACAAGAAAAACCAAGTACATGATTGTCTATAGGATAGATTATAAATGCTTATATATATGTATATATATACATGTATTTACACCATACACATACAGAGACATGCCTGTGTATATATTTATATATGTAATATATATACACAGATATATTTCAACATACACATATCATATGCATTTATATATATCAGATATGTTAGCTATATTCATATTAACAGATATATATCAGAAGATCCACTGATAAATATAGACTGATGCATATACACATGTGTACATAAATGCATATAGAATTATATATGTGTTTACATTTGCTATATAGTTAATATATGTTTGTATATATGCAATATATACAAATGCTACATATATGCACATACATTTAAACATACATACCTACATATGTTAGATTCTGTACATGGACAGAGAATATGAAATGGGGAGAAAAGTGGATTACATTTGGAAAATCACTATTTTTAATGATATCAAACATTCCTCTAAAGAAAACACTATATTTTTAATTGTAATATTCACCTGTCATTATTCTATGGCTAAAAATCAAGGCATACCAGAATCTATGACAAGTCATATTTGCAAATGGAATGAAAAATTATGGAGAGATGCTTGAGGAGAATCAGTAGGTTGCTTACTACTATCAATGATGAATTTCCCCCTAAGGAACAACCCCCAAGGTAGCAATCTGTACTACTAGATGGGGCATATACATGAGATCACAGATTTACTAAAATATTCAAGCATATGGTATTTGGATTTCTTCAAATTTTGGTTCTATATAAAAAGATTTGTTATTCTTCAGATCAGTCTAGAAAAATATCATTGGAACATGACTGACCTTGGCTGCCCACATTCTAGTAATCTATTATTAAAATAAGACTATCCTGGCAATAGTACTGTCATTATTATTTATCCCTTTTTTCTCCTTTGATCTGCAGCCAACTACTTCACTCAACTCCCTAGATTCTGATCCTTATCTCTTGGCACCATCTGTACAATAGGAAAGAGTGATTTTCTTTCCAACCTCTCACCTACCCAACCCCTCATAAGAATAAGAAGTTTTCTTATATCATCTAGATATCAAATGAATGAAACTTGACACGTTTATTTAAAGGAATTGCTTCAAGGCATCATTACTACATAAAACAACCCAAGGTTGCTTTTGACATTTCACAGGTGTGAAATTTCCTGTTAGTTAAGGTGAAATAAAGAACTTCTATGATAAAACAAAGTGATTTGACCTGGTTTTCTATCTACAGACCAGAATATATAGGCTGCAAAACTCAAAAGAAAGCTTGAAATCATCTACCACTATTTCCTCATTTAAAAGATGAGGAAATTGAGGCACAGATTATCTAAGGTCACACTGTTTATAATTGGCACTATTATGTTTGAGACTTCTATCTTCTGATTCTAAACCCAGTGCCTCTTTCAATATTTTATGCTGCTAGTCTATGCTTTGATCTTTGCTCTCCCTCCATCTTTATGGAAGATACTGTCTTTCTGAATATTGAGATTTCATTTAGTTTTGCAATCCAAGGAACTTAGGAAGGAAAAATTTCTTAATAGGCTCAATGGTGTTAAAATAACTTTTACTTTGAGACATTTCTCTGAAATACTGCAATTCTGGGCGCAATTTTCAACAGAAGCATTTAAATTTAATTTCCTGAGAGATCAGGGCCAAATCAGTAAATCATATGAAAGCGTTTATTTTTGGTCATGTAATGTTTTTGTCCTTCAAACAGAAGGATGATGACCTACTGTCAGAAAGTCATAGGCTTCAAGCTGCTTTTTCTAAAGTTAAAAGAAATTTTTATGGGTTCTTCCACATGACCTCATTCAACTCCTTATTTTACCTGGAGAAAAATAATTTAAAATAATGACATGTGTCTGCAACAATCATATACTTTAAAAACCAGAACTTTGATCAACTTCTTGTTAGATTGGCTTTACCCAAAGAATTAACATGACTGAATTTTGGAATAGAAATACCAATGAAAAATTCAGACTACAACCACTATATCTGTTAATTGTTATAATCAATAAACTTCACTGACTTCCTATTACCTCCAGGATATTTGATTTTGACTTCTATCTACCTATCTGGTCTTCTTATGCCTTAATCCTCAATATTCTATACTCTATGATCCAATGACACCAGTATCCTTGTTGCCTTTGTACTGTAACCCATGCCTAGAATTCTTTCCTTCTTCATCTCTATTACTTAACTTTCCAGGAATCTGCCAATTCCCACTAAAAACCTAACTTCTGGAGGAAGTTACTATTTACTTAATGCATTGCTTATTGATTAATTTCAATTTATCCTTTATTTGTATATAGTTGTTTGTGCATTTTCTTCTCTGTTAGACTTTTAGTTTCTGAATCTCAAAGGACTGCTTTTTGCTTCCTTGTTTGTTACGGGGTTTTTTGTATCCTCAGTGCTTTGCACAGTGTGGCAAATCATTAATACTTAATAATGGTTATTGATTTGATTAGATTCTATTCAAACAAAGTTCCTCTATTGCTGATTAACACAAGCTAATTTCTGTTGACATCCACATTTTAGATGCCATAACAAATGGGTACATAGAGGCAGTAAGGTGGCACAATGGATAGAGTGATGGACTCAGAGCAAGGAAGACCTGAAATCAAATCTAACCTCAAAACATTTACTGGCATTGTAATTTTGGGCAAATTGTTTAACCTCTGTCTACCTTAAATTCTTCATCTATAAATTAGCAATACTAATAAAAGTTAATTTTCAGAACTGTTGCACGAAATGAAATCATATTTCTAAAGAGTTTTGCAAACTTTATACATAAAGTTATATATAAAGCTATATAAATGTTAGCTCCTAGCTTTTGTTACAAATACAGCATCAATTCAAGTACATGTTACATTCTTTAAAATAGAGTGACATATTCAATCTTTGACCAATTTGGAAGCTTGACACTATCCATATAGACTACTACAAGTGTATTTTGCTTGCTTTGCTGATTTTAAAGTAAATGATAAAATACTGCAGATTTATGGCATAATATATTGATGAAAAGCACATTATATCTAGTATGGTCAATAAGTAACCTATTCAAGCTTCAAAAACCAATAAGTTATCAACTCATATATAAATCTCAGCACATATTAAAAAATCAAAGTCTTCTGAAGGATCGAATAAAGAACATTAATTTGTCTTTTCACCTGAATTTTGCTTCATTAATGTGTGACCTGTCTATGGATCAATGGAATAACTCCTTTAGTTGAAATAAGACTGTGTCTCTTAATATAAAATATTAAGTTATCACAGTTTAATGTTCCAGGAGAATTTCTACTAGTTTGAATTCCAATATTTTAAATATATTATTAGTCTTTGTATTCATAAAAGAGTGACCAGAGAATGGCATTTTTGTTAGTAAGAGAACAGAATAAGCAGTTCAGATAGTAAATTTGTGTCTATATACTAAGAAATTGACAAAAACATGTTTTTTTTCTCTCATTGAAAATTTAGCAGAATTAAATTTAGTAGGGATTAAAAAGCACTAAATCTACAAAGTTCAGAAATGAAGGGGTGTCATGACAAAATACCCTACATTATATATGAACAATAATTAGGGAAACACCCTGATGTCTACCTGAAATGCAAAAACCTTCTTATTCTACTCTAAATGCAGTTCATATCTAGTTTAAACAAGTGAATGTACATCTGTCTGAAAATTTCTCAGAAATTGAATGTAGGATATTTAAGGGTTAAAGCAATACAATGAAAGCATAGTGATTTGTAAGTCACAATATCTGGGTTCTAGTATAAGCTCTGCAAAATGCACCAAGAGAACGTTTGCAAATTATTCGATCTTTCTGGACTTCACTGCTCTTAGATGAAAAATAAAAGGACTGCATTACATGACACAGTTCTAAAATTTAATCTTATTTCAAGTAGCTTTCATCTCTAGTGTGATGTCTCCCTGAAACCTCATGAAGTTTTTCAGCATACATTGCCTATTTAGCATAAGTTGGGTTCCTTAGTTAAGAATGGAATCAAATCATGGGCTCATCTTTTGAGATCTGAACATCAAATTAGTTCTGGGCAGACTTTAGACTTCCATAGATTCTCTTAATTTGCAGGGTTCCATGACTAATTATAGTACAAAAATATTTTGGGTTCCCTTCCAGAGACCATCTACTAATTAGCTGGAAAGCTTGTTTTAGGATGAAAAAAAAAAACCCCAGTGTTTTTGCACACCTCTAAGGGTTTTTTTCTTTTTAGTTTTTCTTTTTTTCTTTATTTAATATTTATTTATTCTAATTTTGTACAATGTTTTTTTACACATTAATAAAATATTCTTGTTTAAGAGTAAACAAAATACTCCCTCCCCCCAAAATATAGACTCACTTGAGTGATAAAGTAAAGGGGAGAAAAAAAATTAAAATTAAAATAAAAAAAATAATGGTAATAATTGTTGGTATGGCCAGGTGGCGTAGTGGACGGAGCAACAGCCCTGGAGCCAGGAGAACTCAAGCCCATAACCGGCCCCCTACACCCAACAATCACCCAGCTGTGTGACATGCAAGCCACCCCAACCCCACTGCCCTGCATAAAACAAAAAAAGAAAAAAAGGCCTAAAATAAAATAAAATAAGATAAAATACTAACAATAGTAGGGGCAGCTGGGTGATGGACAGAGCACTGGCCCTTGAGCCAGGAGCACCCGGGTCCAAATCTGGCCTCAGACACCCAAAGATCACCCCGCTATGTGGCTCCAGGCAGGCCATCTAGCCCCACTTGCCCTGCACCCTCCCCCAAATAATAATAACAAAAAATGTGCTTGAGTCTTTGCTCCAACACCAACAACTCTGTCATGGGTGCATCTCATTCTTTATGATAAGTCCATCACAA
The DNA here is from genome assembly GCF_037893015.1 of Macrotis lagotis. Classification (NCBI taxonomy): domain Eukaryota; kingdom Metazoa; phylum Chordata; class Mammalia; order Peramelemorphia; family Peramelidae; genus Macrotis; species Macrotis lagotis. Next base: position 95,322,633 of record NC_133662.1, on the reverse strand, counting down.
AAGTTATTTCCATATTTTTCCACTATTGCCATTGCTAATCGCAACTCCTTCCTTTCTTATTTCTCCACTACCATGTACTCTATTTTCTCTCTCCTTTTACTCCGACTCTGCTGTAGGGTCGCTGAGTGGCACAGCAGACATATCCCTGGTCCGGGGGCCAAGAAGCTCTGAGACCCCATACCACCCCTTAGGCTTTATCCACTATGCCACTTAGCCACCCTGTATCACATTCTTTATGATAAGTCCATCACAAAAGTTACTTCCTTATTTTTACACTGTTGCCATTGCTGATCGCAACTCCCTCCTTTCATATTTCTCCACTACCATATACTATATTTTCTCTCTCCTTTCACTAACTCTGCTGTAGGGTAGCTGAGCAGCAGCAGAGAGATCCCTGGCCCTGGGGCCAAGAGGCCCCATACCACCCCTTAGGCCCAGCATCCACCTGGCCCTATGGTACCAGCGAGACTATCCAATCCCAGCCCCTTGCAAGAAGTAAAAAAGAAAATGTGTTATATCTGACCACTCTCCCCCCATGGTCCATCCTCTCCTCCATCACTCACACCCCCCCCTTCCCCCTGTCCCCCCTTTCTTACTCCAGATGCCTATACCCCATTGACTATATATGCTATTTCCTCTCCTAGCCACCTCTGATGAGAGCGAAGATTCCCTCATTCCCCCTTGCCTCCCCCCCCTTCCATATCATTGCAATAGCTCATTGTAATAAAGAAAAATCTTATTATAGGAAATATCTTGGCCTATTCCTCCTCTCCTTTTTCTTTCTCCCATTACATTTCCCTTTTTTTCTATTGACTCCATTTTTACACCATATTTTATCTTCAAATTCAGCTTTCTCCTGTGGTTCCTCTATAAAAGCTCCTTCTACCTGCTCTGTTAATTGAGAAGGTTCATATGAGTATTATCAGTGTCATTTTTCTATACAGGAATACATGCAGTTCATCCTCATTAAGTCCCTCATATCTCCCCCCTCTCCTCCAATCTCCATGCTTCACCTGAGTCCTGTATCTGAAGATCAAACCTTCTGTTCAACTCTGGCCATTCCAACAAGAACATTTGAAATTCCCCTGGTTCATTGAAAGTCCATCTTTTTCCCTTGAAGAGGACATTCAGTTTTGCTGGGTAGTTGATGCTCAGTTGCATTCTAAGCTCTTTTGCCTTCTGGTATATTATATTCCAAGCCCTATGAGCTTTCACTGTAGTTGCTGCTAAATCCTGTGAGATCCTGATTGCAGCTCCACGATATTTCAATTGTGTCCTTCTGAATGCTTGTAATATTTTCTCTTTGACTTGGCAGTTCTGGAACTTGGCTATAATATTCCTGAGGGTTGATTTTTTGGGATCTCTTTCTCGGGGGGGATCTGTGGATTTTCTCCATTTCTATTTTTCCCTCTTCTTCTAGGATATCAGGGCAATTTTTCTGTAGTAATTCTTTGAAAATGATGTCAAGACTCTTTTCCTGATCATGACTTTCAGGTATTCCAATAATTTTTAAATTATCTTTCCTAAATCTGTTTTCCATATCAGTTGTTTTTTTCAATGAGATGTCTCACATTTTCTTCTGATTTTTCATTCTTTTGGTTTTGAAGTATTGGGTCCTGAGTTCTCATAAATTCATCAATCTCCCCGAGTTCTATTCTTTGTCTGAAGGATTTGTTTTCCTCAGAAAGCTTTCTTATCTCTTTTTCCATCTGGCCAATTCTGCTTTTTAAAGCATTCTTCTCCTCCATAACTTTTTTTTTTTTTAGTTTTTTGCAAGGCAAATGGGGTTAAGTGGCTTGCCCAAGGCCACACAGCTAGGTTATAATTAAGTGTCTGAGACTGGATTTGAACCCAGGTACTCCTGACTCCAAGTCTGGTGCTTTATCCACTACACTACCTAGCTGCCCCTCCTCCATAACTTTTTGAACTGTCTTATCCATTTGACCTAAGCTGGTTTTTAGCATACTATTTTCTTCAGCATTTTTTTGGATTTCCTTGACCAAGCTGTTGACTTCATTTTCATGTTTTTCCTGCATCTCTCTCATTTCTTTTCCCAGTTTTTCTTCTGACTCCCTCATTTGATTTTCAAAGTCTTTTGTAAGCTCTGTCATAACCTGAGACCAATTTCTGTTTTTCTTGGAGTGTTTAGATGCAGGAGCTTGTGCTTCCTCATCTTCAGACTGAGTGTTTTGATCCTTCTTGGGTTCACAGGAAAAATATTTCTTAATGGTGTTCCTCTTGCTTCTCTGCTTGCTCATTTTCCCAGCCCAACCCTGTTTTTGGGGTGCTTCCTGAGCTTTTGGGACACTCCCATAAGGGTCTCAGTGTGTGAGGGTCTGTCCTCCCTCCTGGTCTGTGAATGACCATATGTGCCCCCCTCTGCCATGGGGCTGAGGTGGGGGGTCCTGCTATTCTATTGGGGGGGCCTAGAAAGCGATTAAGATCTGAATGTGGTCAGAGCCCCAGAGTCCTGTTACAGGGGCAGAGTTCAGCAGTCTCCCTCCACTCCCCTCCCTAGGTTCCCCCAATTTGTTCCTGCTGCTCCCCAGGGCATAGGTCAGGAAACTCCACTGCTGCTGTGAGCCATGGCTCCCAGCTCCCTGGGACTGCCTCCAGGAGGCTGAAGTTTTTTTGCTGTGGGCCACCCCTCAGGCAGGCCACCCCTCCTACCCCAGGGAGCAAAGCCTTTCCTGCTCTTTTCCAGGTTACCTTGAGTAGGAAAACTGCCTCACTGGGTCCCTATGTGGGTTCTGTCTCTCGAAAATTTAGTTAGAGTCCTTAGTTTCGAAGATTGATGAGTGAGCGCCTAAGACACGATCCTCTCTTGTCGCCATCTTCCACACCTTTAAGGTTTGCAAAGTGTTTTATATATGTTTCTTAATTTTATCCTCATGACAACCTTCATAAGTAGGTATTATTGTTATTATGATTACTCCTGTTTTACAGATAAATGAATGCATGAATATAAATAAGTAGGTGATAAGCTAGAAAGATAAAGAAATAAGTATAGACCAGCAGACTTTTCAACAGGGATACTCTGTTCAAAACTCTTAAAGACTATTACTTATTCTCTTAGCTTATTGTTGGTGTGTAACTGAAACCTTTCTAGATTCCACTGGTCAAGAGGGAGCCTCATAACAAAACAGATATCAACCCTCATAAGCATGAAATGGGACCACTTTTTAATGTTGAAACATTTCTTGGAGTCCCCTATGTGATAGCAATTAACCTATAATGTACATTGATTGAGAAAAAAATATAAAATGTCAAAAAAAAACTACTATGAAAAGGTCATATTTTATTACAAAGGGGCAGGAAAAATATTTTCTATTAGGCACAAATGAAGCATTGATAATATAAAACCATCGACACAAAACCCATTATTCATGCTGCACATTTTGTTGGTACTATTTTAAATAAAGATCGAAATGAGAAAGCTTAGCGTGTCTGAGGTTTATAGGCTTCTTGCTGTAACTGCATGTTTTTCCAGTGGTCAGCAGTTCAGAGGTTGGAATCCATTTCTCTAGGAAGGAATAATCCTGGATTCAGTATGAGAAGATTAGACCCACTGAAATGCTAACTTTTAATTGTTAGTTCTGAAATTTGGAGTGTATCACTTTAATTCCCTGAGCCTTATTTCCATTTTTGCAAAGTGATGGAGGTAGACTAGAGATCAGAGTTGTCAAGTCCTATTGCTGCTGGAACTAGATTAAAATGTATTTGCCAAATATATAACAAAGTACAAACACATCCAATAGAACATAATGTTAATTAGAAGTTTCTTTTTAAAATTAATTTATTTTCATCCAAATTACAAAATTTCCTTCCACCTTCCCTTCCCTCAGCAGTAAATAGTCAGGTTAGCATTGTACATACATATTTTGATAAACATACTTACAGATTAGTAATTTTTTGGTATGTGGAAATAGGATTAAGGGAAAGAGATAATTTTTTTTTTTGGATTTTTCGAGGCAATGGGGTTAAATGGCTTGCCCAAGGCCACACGGCTAGGTAATTATTAACTGTCTGAGGTCAGATTTGAACCCAGGTACTCCTGACTCCAAGGCCAGTGCTCTATCCACTGCGCCACCTAGCAGCCCCTGAAAAGAGATAATTTTTATGAAGTGTTCATCAGATGCGAAAGGGTTGGGTTTTTTGGTCTATTTTGTTTTTTTTTCCTTCCTCTGGATGGGGATAATATAGTCCATGGGCAGGCTAATGAAGTTGCCCTAGCTCTCTGGACTACTGAGAGGAGCTGCTTCCATCAGAGTTGATTATCTCATACTGTTGTTGTTTGTGTGTATATTTTGGTCTTGGTTCTACTCCCTTTGCGCAATATCAGATCCCATAAGACATTCCATGCTTCTCTAGAGTCTGACTGTTTATGGTTTCTTATAGAACAATAGTATTTCATAGTATTCATGTAATGTAACTTGTTTAGTCATTTCCCCAATTGATGGGCATCCTTCAATTTCTAATTCTTTGCCCCTACAAAAAAGAGCTGCTATGAATATTTTGGAACATGTAGGACTCCCCACCCCCCCTTTTAAAATATTTTTTTCTGGATATAGACCAAGAATTGGAATTGCTGGGTCAAAGGGTATAAACAGTTTTATTGCTCTTTAGGCATAGTTCCATAGTGCCCTCCAGAATGGTTGGATCTGTTCACAACTCTACCAGCAATGTATCAATGTCCCAATTCTCCCACAACTTCTCCAACATTGATCACTTTTCCTTTTTCTCTACATGGCCAATCTGATAGGTGTGAGATGAAACCTCATTGTTGTTTTAATTTACATTTCTCTAATCAATAATAATTTGGAGCATTTTTTCATATGATTATATATAAGTTTAATTTCTTCATTTGAAAACTGTCTGTTCATATCCTTTGACCATTTATCAATTGGGGAATGACTTGTGACCTTATAAATTTGATGCAATTCTCTATATATTTTAGTAATGAGACCTTTACCAGAACTCCTAGTTGTGAAGATTGTTTCCCAGCTTTCTGCTTTCCTTCTAAATAATTAGTAGTTTTCAAAGTCAGTATTAGGAGATTTGAAATTCTTAGTGATCACCTTTCTATCTGAATTTGACTTAACTGACCTAATCAACCTTTCTTCAAGATTCCTTTGAGTTCAAAAATAATCTGATACTTTTTTTTAAAACTCAAAGTCACCTACATACTTCAATTGCACATTGAAGTATAATTTTAGGATATATGGAGAGAAGACAAGTTATATTTAATTTCTCTTATTTTCTGTTTCAAGGCATTAAAAATGTTCTTTTTTCCAGTTAATTTGAATATTTTTCTTTGCAGTCTAATCAGATAAAGAATTCTGCTAGAGTGATGGAGGCTTCTCATGTTTGTGATCAATTATAATCAGCAGGATCATTCCCTTTCCTAATCACCTCCACTGCAACCAAAGTCCTTGTGCTCTCTTTCTAAACAGCATGATCCATGATCAAATAATTTTAGTTAGTTTACAAACACTGCTTACTAGTTTTATAATGTATGTGTGTCTGTGTCTTTGTGTGTGTGTGTGTGTGTGTGTGTGTGTGTGTGTGTGTGTGTGATAGTAAAGAACTAGAAGCAAATATGTGCAAATCAGATGGGGAAAAGCTAAACAAATCATAGTATATATGTAAAATGGAGTATTACTATGCTACAAGGAAACAAAAATGAACCGTTAAAATTGGAAGATATATACAAAATGATACAGAATATCATGAACAGAAAACAGCATGCACAATGGATTATAACAGTATAAATAAAATTAATAAGATGTTCTTGTACTAGATGAAATTATGGTAGTTTCATTAAATTCTACTGAATTTAGACTGCTGAAAAGTATCTCAATAGATTTCATAACAATCCCAAAGAGTGTGGTTCAACTACATACAAAAGCCAATTGAATGCAGAATACTTATTGTTTAGATTATGATAGAGATTTAGATTAAAAACTTAAACATCTGGCTGAATAATGCATATCACACAAGACTCTATATATGTGTGTATATATGTATATGTATATCTGTGATCTGTGATTACAGATGGATTAACTAGGTCCAAATCTAAAGAATAAGAGAAAAGTATCCTGGATCTCCTCTGGGCAATTGTACTGTTTTAATAACTCCAAACTTTTCCTTGAAACAAATATCCAGTTTGAAAATGTTGCTAATCAAAAGGTGATATTATATTAATTAATACTATTGATGAAAAAATATTCTAAGTCACTCAAAGGACAATAGATATTTACATGGTAAGGCATGAATAGAATGGAACCTTGTACTAATGAAGAATTAGGAGTGAATAGTAGAATAAATGATCTCATCTGATATATATATATATATATATATATATATATATATATATATATTACTTCAATCAAATGCCATGATGGATCAAGAACATCATGAGTGTATTTATTATTATTCACCTAATATCAAAAGTTCTACAGGACTTGGGGGGAAATTTTCAGGAAGACATAAACAGAAGTAACCCAGGAGGAAGCATGATGGAATGTGATCTATAGCAACTGAGAGTGTTAATGAGACCACAGACAAGTGAAGCATTGAAGTTATACTATCCAATTATGAAGGATTAGATTATTTTGCTTTTAACAATAAAAAACTGGAAAAATTCCAAGATAAATTTTAGATTCGATTATATACAAATAAAAGAATTCTCTACAACAAATATATCTCTAAAAATAAAATCACACAGAATATTTGAGATAAATATTTCAGATAAAAAGCTGATGTCTAAAATCAATGAGGCTGATCAATCACTATGACATACATGCACTTCCCAAAAGAATGTTGATCAAAGGATTTGCACACTCAGGTTTCAAAAGGAGAAAAATACAAAACATTAATTACCATATAAATTGAGGGTTATAAAGTATGATCCTCAAAGACATACATATTATGACTACCTTGGAAGAGTATTCTTAATTGAGTTAATACATGAGAACACACTCATTAAGGAAGTACACAAATAAAAAAATGCCACTAAATAGCCAATGACATTTTGAGAGTGTTATCTTCATATATTCAAGTTTTCTCAGTGTGTGGTATGTAATAATGCTTAATAAATGCTTTCCTCCTTGTTTCTTTCCATTATATTCTCAGTTAGAAAAATTTCAGATTAAACCTAGAATTATAGCAAATCTGATTTATAGTGATATGAAGTTTCTTGAGATCAGATTGTTACTTTTTATTTTTGTATTCCACTAGACTCCTATAATGCGTTCTATAAATCCTGTAGGCATTTGATAATCATTTGTCAAACCAAATTAATATATTATTTGTAATACTCTAAAATAGTATGAACATCTTGGAAAAATCACTTGAAAATATATGATAAAATTAATGAATTGTGCAAAACTTTTTGACCAAGAATCTCTTTGCTCAGGGTAACTGAAAAAAATGTCATTAAAGAGAAAAAAGAATCCTTCTTATAGTCAATCTTGTAGAAAAATATTCATTTGTTATAATTATTTGTAATGCCAAAGTGCTGTTGAATTATAAGAAGGCAGAATTTTACGTGCAGTATTATTTCTCATACTATAGTTTACTTTTTGTGGTATACTAAAGCAAAGGGTTATAGGAACAACTAATATAAATAGAAGAAAATAGAGCTAGTACTACATGAGCTCATACAAAGAGAAATTAACCCATCTGGAACAATATACAAACTAACTATAGAAGAGTAAAGAGAAGTAAAAGGTTAACTTAGATGATATATCCAAACTTCTATATAAAGGTGAGAAAAATTAAGCCCAAGGACATTAAGTGAGTTTCCTGAGGTCATGAAAATAGGGTTTAAATTCAGAATTTGAAATTGGGTCCTTTGATTTCAGTAAGTGCTCTTTTTTCTATATTATGCTTCATACATTCACAAAATCATATACACATGAACATGAATATTTGTGTATGTATATATGTGCATATGTATATACACAGATTGTATATACATATGGAAAAAGAATCCAAAGCTAAAATTAATATAACTTCAGCTAAACTAGAAAGAATTTCTTTATGACCACATTTCTAATTTGTTTCCTGTTACTTTGGTTCTGATATGTCAAAAACTGTGCTAAATATAGGATTGAGTTTGCTGAGTTCTATGTAAGTTTTTTTGTTATATCTAATTTTTTTGGTGATTATTGAATTTCTGAAATATTTGGGCTGTATTAAAAATAAAACAATAAAATTTATATGATTATTGCAATAGATACAGAAAAGAAATTGAAGAAATTACACTAGGCAGTAAAGAAACAAAATTATCACTCTTAGTAGATGATAGAGAACAATAGATAATCAATTAAAATTAGTTGGAAAAAATTGAACACTTTAACAAAGTTTTAAGATATAAAATCAACCCACATAAATCATAAGCATTTCTATATGTTACCAACAAAGTACAGCCGAAAGATATAGAAAGATAAATAAATTAAAATAACTGTGGACAGTATAAAATATTTGGAGTCTACCTGCCAAGAAAAACTCAGGAACTATATTAACACAATTACTAAACAGTTTTCATATAAATAAAGTTGCATCTAAACAACTGGAAAAATGCTAATTGTTTATGAAGAGGGTAAATTGATATAATAATTGCACTTCAATCTAAATTGATTTATTCTGTATCATACCAATAAAAATAACAATAATAAATAATTTTATAGAGCTAGAAGAAATGAGAACAAAATTCATCTGAACAAACACAAGGTCAAGAATATCAAGGGATCTAAGGCAGGGAAATTTTAAAGGAAGGTTGCCTAGCAATACCAGATCTCAAATTATATTTCAAAGCAGTAGTCATCAAATCTGATATTAAGAAATAGTGGTGGATCATTAGAATAAATTACATACACAATACACAGAAAATGTCCATAGTGACCTAGTAGTTGATAAAACTCAAAGATCCAAGCTTTTTGTAACAAGAACTATTGACAAAAATTGCTGGGGAAATCAGAAAACAGTTTGACAGAAATATCTCACATTATATATCAAGATAAAGTCAAAATGAGTACATAATTACACATAAAGGATGATGTCAAAAGTAAATTAGAATAGTATAGAATAGTTTACTTATTTATGAATCAGAAGAATTTAGTACTGAAAAAGATACAGAGAATATTATAAAATGTAAAATGGATTATTTTAATTATATAAAATTAAAAAATGTTATGTGCAAACAAAACAAAAAATTAAGTAAAGCAGAATATTAGGTGAATAATTTTAAACAGGTATCTCTGCTAAAGGCCTCATTTCTCAAATATATAGAGAACTGAGAAAATTTATTTTAAAAATGTGTCAATCCCTAATTGATAGTCAAAGGATATGATATTTTTTCAGAAGGAAAAAAAATCAGTTATATATATTGCCATATAAAAATGCTCTAAATCACTATTGATTAGAGAAATGCAAATTAAAATAACTAAAGTGCCACCTCATGCCTAACAGATTGTCTAGCATGGCAAAAAAAGAAAATGACAAATGTTGGAGGGACTGTGGAAAAATAGGTGTACTAATGAACTGTTGGTAGAGTTGTAAACTCATCCAACCAATTTGAACTGTACCCAAAGGGATATAAAACTATATACTCTTTGATCCAGCAATACCATGATTAGATCTGCATTTCAAAGACATTTAAAATGACTTGTATGTAGAGAAACATGTATAACAGCTCATTTCGTGATGGCAAGGAACTAGAAATAGAGGGGATTTCTATTAATTGGAAATTGTTTGAACAAGTTTTGGCATATGAGTATGATGGGATACTATTGTGCTATAAGAAATGACAAGCACAACTTTTTTTAAGGTTTTTGCAAGGCAAATGGGGTTAAATGGCTTGCCCAAGGCCACTCAGCTAGGTAATTATTAAGTGTCTGAGAGTGGATTTGAACGCAGGTACTCCTGACTCCAAGGCTGGTGCTTTATCCACTGCACCACCTAACCGCCCCTGACAAGCACAATTTCAGCAAAACCTAGGATGACTTAAATGAATAGATGCAAAATGAAGTGAGTCAAACCAGGAGAATATTTCTCACAGTAAAAGTGATACTGTGCAAGAATCATTGAGAATGACAATTTTTCTCAGCAATACAATTATCCAAGACAATTTAAAAGAACTCTTGATGAAAAAGTGCTATCCATCTCCAGAGAAAGAACCAATGATATCTGAATGAAGTAAAGTATGTGTGTGTGTGTGTGTGTGTGTGTGTGTGTGTGTGTGTGTGTATATATATATGCATTTATAAAATATGTGTGCATGTATATATGTATATATAAATGTATGTATATATACATATAAATGAATGTGTATTTCTTGATTTTTTGCAACAATAAATATGGAAATAGATTTTGCATGATTTGACATTTAAAATTTTTATCCTATTTTTTGCCTTTTCAATGGGTGGTAGAGTGATGGGATAAACAGAATGAATTCAAAACTCATTTTTAAATGAATGCCCAAATTAAGTTAATAATTTTAAAAGATTTACACTTTTTTGTTTTCATATCAAAAGATTTGGGTTGTTGGGCTAAAATTGGTTGCCTAATGATATCAACATTTCCTATTCTTAAAGATCAAGAAAATCAGTTTTATCCTAGATTCCATTTGATTCTATTTTATATAGATAACGTGAAAAATAAGCAGACTTAAAACAGGCATTTCCACATTTCCCTTGTTCTCTACCATTGTCTGAAGCCATAGAAATAGTTTATCAGAAATCATTTTATGTTCAGATCTTTTGGAATTAAAAACCTAAACAGAGAGCTGAACAACTTTGTATCCAGAAATTATTTTGGCTTTAAGACAAGTGAAAGAAATTATTTGTATCTGTGTGTATGTATATGATTATAAATTTGTACAACTATATGTATATGGCTAACCTTTTAAAAGGAAGAACTGAAAGTTGTCCATTAATTCTCTGAGAGTACAATGAAATATGCTGATGCTTAACAAAGTTGATTCTTTGAAGATGTGGTCATTAATAAAGTATAAAAAGGTATAAACAAAATTCAGTAACTCCAATTTCAGAGTGATTAACTACATTTTCTGTGACTCTTAAACTTGCTCCCATAGTAAACTGAACAAGCTACAATCAAACTACCCAGCAAAATTAAGCAAAATCTTTAAGGATAAAAGATGACTATTCAATGAAATAGGGAACTTTCAAGCTTTCCTGATGACAAGTCTAGAAATGAACAGAAAATCTGATCTTCAAATACAATACTCAAGAGAAGTACAGAAAGGTAAACAGGTAAGAAAAAGGAAACCATAGTATTCAAAGGTTAAAGTGTTCGTATTCCTAATAAAATGGGAAAATAATACTTGTAACCCTTAAGAACTGTATCTCTATAGGGCAATTAAAGGGAGTATACAGAGAATGTGGGTATGTTAACTTTGCTGTGATGAGAAGAAAAATTAAATAAGCAGTGAAAAAAGATAGTCCTAAGAGAAGAAGAAAGGAGGAGGCAGAATGGAATAAATAATATCACATGAAGTTGCATGAAAGACAAATAGCAATTGAGAAGAAGAGAGGGGTTTAGGATTATTAAACCTTGCTCAAATCGGATTTAGCTCAAAGAGGGAATAATACATACATACATACACACACACACACACACACTCTCACTCTATTGGGAAGTAGGAGGGGAATACAAAACTAAAAGGAGGAGGGGGCTCATAGAAGGTGGGACAGATTGAGGTGGGTGACAGGGTAAATGGGGAGAAGAGAGCAAAGTATTATCAGGGGAAAATAGGCTGGAGAGAAACACACAGCAATTATAATTATGAATGGAATAAAATCAGGATAGCAAAGTGGATTAACAAACAGAATCCAACAATCTACAAGAAACACAATTGAAGTAGAGAAAGACTGCTTCTAGTTTTTACTTCATCTGAAGCAAAAAAAAAAGTAGGGATAGCAATCAGAATATCAGACAAAGCAAAAGCAAAAATGGACCTAAATCAAAGAGAAAAGGAAGGAAACTACAACTTGCTAAAAGGTACCATAGATAATGAAGTAATAGTAATATTAAATATATATGCACAAGTGGTATAGCATCCAAATTCTTATAAGAGAAATTAAATGAGTTATAGGAAGAAATTGACAGCAAAAGTATAGTGGGGGACTTCAATCTCCTTCTCTCAGATTTAGATAAATGTAACCAAAAAATAAACAGGAAAAAAGTTAAGGAAGTAAACAGAATTTTAGAAAAGTTAGATAGACCTATGGAGAAAATTGAATGGGAATAGAAAAGAATTTCTCAGCACCTACACAAAAACTGATCATGCTTTAGGACACAAAAGCTTCATAATCAGATGCAGAAACACAGAGATATTAAAGGACTCATGATGCAATAATAATTACATGTAATAAATGACCATGTAAAGATTAATTCAAAAATTAATTGGAAACTATATAATCTAATCCTAAAGAATGAGTGGGTCAAACAACAAATCACAGACCCAATTAATAGTTTAACTAAAGAGAATGGTAATAATAAGACAACATAACAAAATTTATGGGAGGGAGTCAAAGAAGTACTCAGGGAAAATTTTATATCTCAAAATGCTTACATAAATAAAATAGAGAAAGAGTAGATAAATGAAGTGGGCATGCAGTTTTAAAAAAAGCTAGAAAAAAAGAACAATTAGACATAAATTAGAAACTGTTAAAATTAAAGGTGAGTAATAAAATTGAAAAGAAAACTACTAAATTAATAAATAAAACTGAATTGGTTTTATAAAAAACAATAAAATAGAGAAACCTTTTGTTAATTTAATTTGAATTAAGAATTAAAAATGATAAGGGTGAATTAACCATCAATGAAGTAGAAATTAAAACATTAATTAGGAGTTATTTTGCCCAATTGTACGCAAATAAATATGATTAAGTAAAATGGATGAATATATACAAAACTATAAATTGCCCAAATTAACAGAAGAGGGAATAAAATACTTATTTAAACCCATTTAAGAATACAAAATTTAAAAATTATAAAAAGGAAAAAAAGAAAAAGAAATTGAACAAACCATCAATGAATTCCCTAAGAAAATATTTCCAGGTCATATTGATTTACAAGTGAATTTTTCCAAATATTTGAAGCTCAATAATTTCAATATTGTATAAACTATATATAAAAATAGTTAAAGGAGTTCCATGACATCATTTTATGACAAAAATATGGGGATTATACCTAAACCAGGAAAGAAAATTATTGACTAATTTCCCTAATGAATATTGATGTAAAAATTTTAAATAAGATATTATCAAAGAGATTAAAGCAATTTATCATCAGGATCATACACAATGTCCAGATAGGATTTATACCAGGAATATAGAGCTGGTTCAATATTAGGAACACTATTAGCATAATTTACTGTATTAACAACAAAATGAACAGAAATTATATCATTATCTCAACAGTCATGAAAAGCTTTTGACAAAAAGATTTGACAAAGCTTTATTTGACAAAAAAGTGTCCATTCCCATTAAAAATGCGAGAGAACATAGGAATAAATGGAACTTTCTTTAAAATAATAAGTAGTATCTATCTAAAACTATCAGCAAGCATTATCTGAAATGAAAATAATATAGAAATCTTCCTAATCAGATCAGGGATAAAACAAGGATGCCCATTATCACAATATTATATTAGAAATGTTAGTTTTTGTTTTTTGTTTTTAGATTTTTCAAGGCAATGGGGTTAAGTGGCTTGCCCAAGGCCACACGGCTGGGTAATTATTAAGTGTCTGAGGTTGGATTTGAACCCAGGTACTCCTGATTCCAAGGCTGGTGCTCTATTCACTGAGCCACCTAGCCACCCCTTAGAAATGTTAGTTTTAACAATGATAAGAAAAAGAAATTTAAGGAATTAAAATAGGCAATGAAGATTCAAAAGTATCACAGCAGATAGTATAGTTAGAAACTCATACATAATCAACTAAAATCTTCTTGAAATGATTAATAACTTTAGGTATAAAAAGATATAAAATAGGATATAAAATAAAAACCACATAAATCATTAGCATTTCCATATATTACCAACAAAACTCGGTAACAAGAGATGGATGAAAAGAAAAATTTCATTTAAAATTAAATATAATATGATAATATAAAATATTTGGTATGGGGCAGCTAGGTGGTGCAGTGGATAGAGCATCAGTCTTGGAGTCAGGAGTACCTTGGTTCAAATCCGACCTCAGACACGGAATAATTACCCAGCCGTGTGGCCTTGGGCAAGCCACTTAACCCCATTGCCTTGAAAAATCTAAAAAAAAAAAAAACCAAAACAATATTTGGTATACTACTTGCCAAGACAAATTCTGAAACTATAGGAACACAATTACAAAACACTTTTCACCCAAAGTCAAATCTAAACAATTGGAAAACGTTGATTTCTCATGAGTAGGTTGAGGTAATAAAAATGACAATCCTATCTAAATTATTTCACTTATTCAGTGTCACACAATTTAAACTGCAAAATTATTTTAAAGAGCTAGAAAAGATAATCACAAAATTCATCTGAAAGAACAAAATGTCAAGAACATCAAAGAATTAAAGGGAAAACTACAAAGGAAAATATAAAAATACATTTTAAAACTGCAATAGTTAAAGCTATTTTGTACTAGCTAAGAAACTGAGTGGTGGAACAATAGAATAGAAGGTGTATATAAGATACCATAGCAATCTACTTTTTGATCAATCCAACAACTCCAGTTTCTGGAATAAATAAGAACTCACTATCTGACAAGAACTGCTAGGGAACCTAGAAAACAGTATGGCAAAAACTAAGCATTGTCCAACATCACATACCCTTTCAAGATAAAGTCCTACATGTTAAATTAACCTATTTGGCAAATTTGGAGAGTAAGGAATAGTTTATCTGCCAGATTTAAGAGGGGAAGAATTTATGATCAAACAAAAGAGAAAGAGATAATTATAAAATGCAAATATGGATAATTTGATTACATTAAATTAAAAAGTTTCTGCAAAATAAAACCAATGCAATAAAATTAGAAAAAAAAGCAAAACGTTGGGGAATAATTTTGATAGCTAGTGTTTCTGATAAAGACTTCATTTCTCAAATATATAAAGAATTGAGTCAAATTTATAAGAACACAAGTCATTCCCCAATTTATAAATGGGCAAATGATATAAACTGGCAAAGTTCAGAACAAGAAATTAAAACTATCTATAGTCTCTTTTTTTTAGGTTTTTGGGAGGCAATGGGGTTAAGTGACTTGTCCAAGGCCACACGGCTAGGTAATTATTAAGTGTTTGAGGTCAGATTTGAACTCAGACACTCCTGACTCCAGGGCCGGTGCTCTATCTACTGCACCACCTAGTCGTCCCTATCTATGGTCTCTTAAAGAATGTCTAAATCATTATTGATTAGAGAAATGCAGATTAAAACAACTATGTGGTGCCACTTCACACCTAACAGATTGGGTTACATTTATAGGAAGCTATAGAAAAGAAAAATATTGGGGAAGATACAGGAAAATTAGTCAATAATGTTTTATTAGAACTGCCCAAAGGTCAATCAAAGAGTGCATACCTTTTGATTCAACAACACCACCACTAGGTCTGTATTCCAAAGAGATCATGAAAAAGGGAAAAGGATCAAATGTGCTAAAATAGAAGCCTTTTTCATGTTGACACAACATTGCAAATGAGGAGACAACCATAAATTGAATGAATGTATTTGAATATTATTGTGCAATGAGAAATGATGAACAGATAGATTTCAGACAAACCTGGAAAGACATGTATGAACTGATGCAATGTGAGAATGAGCAGAACCAGAAAACTTTGCTCTCAGTATCAGCAGCATTGTGTGGTGATAAACTATGACTATCTTAACTCTTCTCAGCAGTATGGTGATTCAAAACAAATTCAAAGGATTCATGATGGAAAATACTATTCTCATCCAGAGAAAAGCTTTGGAGTCCAAATACAGATTAAGCAAACTATTCTTACTTTTGGGTATTTTTGTAGCTTTTACTTTTTTTTCTTCTTTCACAACATGACTAATGTGAAAATATGTTTACAGTATAAACTAAATCATGTATATACTAAATCAAATTGTACATGTACATGTATAAACTAAATCAAATTGTCATCTTACAGAAGAAAGATGGGAAGAAGGAAGGAAAAAATAATGCTCAAAATTTTATCAAAAGGGAAGTTGAGAATTATCGTTCCAAATAACTGGAAAAAATAAAACATTATTTTGAAAAAAAAGAGTCTTTAAACTACAAGATTTTTACAAATCATTACAAATCTTACAAATCTTACAAACCATAACAAATGACCATTTGCAAAGAATTTATTGTTTATAGACATGGTACTAAATACTTGTAAACTATTGAAAAAAGGAAAAAAAGAACCTGATCTCAAGAAGTTTTATAGTGTATAATGTTTATAAGAGAGGTATGAACAGAAATCAGGGAGAACTGAGTCATTAAATCCAGTGAGAAGAACAAAGGGTAGGTTTGTGCAGTTGAAAGTATCTAACTTGGATCTTAATTGGAGGAATTGAAAAAAAGCAGAGATATGTGGGAAATTATTTCAAGATACTAGAGAGGCTGTTAGAGATTCTAGTTAGATGATAACCTTGAGAAATCAGGAGCCAGAAACAACAACATAAAGATTTGTTGAAGATGATGTTCAAACAGGTCAATGCACCTGTCAACTCAGGAATTAATGGCAGTGAGATGAACCTGGCACATAACAATTAGGATTGGGGTGGTTCTTTTTCAGACAATTCAAGAGGCAAGGAAATAGTTCTTAAAACTAGAATAGGAAAAGAATGGGGTCTTAATCAGCAGTATGATTTTACACACACCTGTGTGGAATGAGTAAAAAAATCAGTCATCAGTCTTCATAAACTATCATTTTACACATGGATAGTAACCATCAAACTATAAAGGATAATGGTCAAATGAGAACATTATCTATTTACCTATTTGTTACTCTCACTTGTCATATATAAGATGTATTCATTTATCTATAAATCTAGTGTCATTATAATAAATGAATTTTAGTTATATATAATATGCATATGTTACTATTTTAGTAAAGTAATATACAAGCAAATACTCAAATGATGTATGATTTCATCAGCATGAACAAACCTAGTGTATAACTTCTTTCAGATTTCAACAAATCTTTGATTTAGTAGATAAATCTTAGGGTGTTATCGGAGATATGGATGTACAGTTTCTATGAATTTGTCTCCCAAAGTCTGAACCTTGCATTCTATTTTTATAATGGTCTGCTGTTTCTTTGGTATCCTCATATTGATTTTCTTTTACTAGCATGTTTATTAGTATTGGGATCATCTTTATCATGCTTTTATTTTAATCTAATGGCTTCTGTCTTAAGGAATAAATGCTTATATATTATTTTTAATGTTTGTTTTAATCTAATTTTTATTACATTTTAAGTTGTAAATTGTCTCCTTCACCCCTTCCCCATTACTCACTAGAGAAGGCTACCATTTGATAAGTATATATACATATATTAAAAACATGCATATATGTATATATAAACATATTTGTGTGCATGAAAAAGCAAACTATGTATGCTTCTATTTATCAGTTATTTCTCTGAATATAGATATCATCTTCCTTAAATAGTGTTTTGTAGTTGATTTGAATATTTATAATACTCAGAATAACTTAGTTATTCTTATATACATAGTTATTATATATATATATATATATATATATATATATAGTTGTTCTTTGAAAATTATTGCTATTACTGTATATAGTGATCTCTTGGTTCTCTCATTTCACTCCATTATTTCATGTAAGCCTTTCCATGTTTTTTTCCTAAAATCAACTTACTCATAATTTCTTATAGAATAATATAATCATGCTATGTCACAAACATATACCTTCTTTAGCCCCAATTGAAAGACATCCCTTCAATTTCCAGGTCTTTACCCCTCCCTCAAAAGGACAGAACATATTGGTTATTTTCCTTTCCCCTGGATCACCTTTGGAGACAGATCTAATAATGTTATAGGTGGGTCAAAGGGTATATACAGTTTTATAATTCTTAGGTTATACTTCTAGACAGATCTCCAAAATGTTTGGATTAATTCAGAGTTCCACCAACTATATATTAGTGTTCCAGGTTTTCCATATCCCTTCCAACATTTACCATTTTCCTCTTCTAGTCATTTCATCCAGTGGCTATGAGATATTTCCAAGTTATTTTAATTTGCACTTTTCTAATCAATAATGATTAAGAGCATTTTTATATGACTATATATAGATTTTATTTCTTTATTCAAAATTATCTATTCATATTCTTTGACCATTTATCAACTAGGGAATGACACATTCTTAAAATATAAAGAGACAATAGACCGTTTATTTTTCCATGCCTAGTTTATGGTATCTTTCATTCAACATATTATGGGAGGAGGAAGACAATTATAACTGAAATGGAATCATAAGGATCATCTAGTAGAACTCCCCTCCTTTTGTAGATCATAAAAGTAAAGTCCAGGAGGTAAACATTTGTCCAATGTCACATAGGTTGTAAAGATCAGGACTTTACACCCAAAGTCTTCTAACTCTAGAGTAACAGTCATTGAAAATACTCACTCAGGGCTGAGCATATGTGGAACATGCTTTGTCCATCATTAGGTATGAATGTAGTAAATTTAGGAAATAAACTTAATAAACTGGACTTCTAAGGGCACAGGACTAGTAGTAAGGACAAATGATTTTAAAACTCATTATTCTTTTATTTTTTAGGTTTTTGCAAGGCAAATGGGGTTAAGTGGCTTGCCCAAGGCCACACAGCTAGGTAATTATTAAGTGTCTGAGGCCAGATTTGAACCCAGGTACTCCTGACTCCAGGGCTGGTGCTCTATGCATTATTCCACCTAGCCACCCCCAAACTCATCATTCTTACTGGCTGTATATCTTTGACCAATCATTAACTGTTTCAGGTAAGGGTCTTCATGGATAATAATATCCAGGATAATAGTATCCTAAATTTGTTTTGAGGAAAAACTGAGATAAAATATTTGAAAATACTTCATCAATTATATAATTCCTTTTTTCTTTTTTCCTCCTTCTTCTGAATTCTTTTCCTGCTTTTTTAATTCCTTTTTCTTCTTTTCTTTCTTTTCCTTTCATTCTCTTTCTTCTCTCTTCTTTATTGTCTCCTCAAACTCATTATTAACAACACTGCCATCATTATAGATCTGGTATGATGATTTGCATTTTTGAAATATGAAATAAACTAGGCAAAGTAAAACAAGGGAAATTATTTTATTTTATATAATAGTTATTTTATCCAATATGGTTATTAGAAAGAGATTAGGAGATTGAACCAAAAAATGAGTAAAGAAGAATGGCATTGTTGTTCACCAGACTAGTAAAGGAAAATTGGTAAAAGGATAACATGGTAGAATAAACACAATACTGATTTTATAAATATGCATAATAACTTAGAAGTGACACAGTGTAGTGTGTATATATATGTATGTGTGTGTATGTGGAGAAACAGGGACAGAGAAAGAGAGAGAATGATGGTCTTAGCCACGTGAAAAACCAGAATGCAAATGTCACTTTTGACATTGGACAAATCACTGAACCGCTGTGTTTTTCATGCAAATAATTTTAGGACAAGAATGAATAAAAATGTTCCCCCCAAATGTGTAAGTAAACTTGACTTTATGTATGCTTATGTTCAATATGTACAAGAGCATATAATTTTTCTGTAGCTACTCCCAACATTCCAAGTGTCTGGCTTAAAGCATTTGACCAGTATTCTTTACCTGTCTACAGACAACAATTTTAAAGTTAATTAAAGTCCAAACTTGTTTCCCAAATGAAAAATCTTTTAAGGAAGTTCAGGTGTCATTTTTTTTATATATGTGATCTTTCTGAATATTTCAATTACTTTGTATTACTTTTACTATACTTCGGATTTTCTTATTGTGATGCATTTTGTATCCCCCAAATAGAATATAACTCCTTGAGGGCAAGGACAATTTCATTTTTTCCATTGTATGCTCAGGCTAATATATGTCAAAATATACTCAACATAATATATATCAAAAGTTGGTCCTTAGTACATTTATTATATTAAATTGAAGGACGATAATCTCTGTATAATACCATTCTTGAAGAAACTTCAGCATCTAAATAGTCAAAATGTTGCACTTCTGTCTACAATAAATGATGCCTTAAAATTTCATGAGGTCAAGATATGTATTTGCAGTGAATTTTTTGTTGTGCTGAAGTTAATGATATAGCTTGAACATGAACATTACAAACCACCATCACAAGAAATACAAGCAATAGTAAACTAAAAGTCAGAATGGTTTTTCAAATTAGTTGTTTCATAAGAACTTTTCTGACCAAAAATGCCTACAAAAAAAGAAAAAAGTAAAAAACATGTCAAGAACCAGACCATTTTCACAGTTGCTTGCTAATTTTTATTTGTACATTTGTCCTTTAAAATTCCTCTCCCCAAAGCATCTCTGCTGCTCTCTCATCCCAATGCTATGGTTTTGCACATTGCTAAATCCTAAGCAGATAAACAGATTCAAATAAAATTTGGTGATAAAAGAAAACGGCACCCACTGTATGTTGAGAATTTCGATGGCAAGTTTCAGCTGAATGTGAATTAAAATGGCTAGGTTATAAATCCCCCGAAAATAAGGTTTATAATGGAAATGCTGACAGGCATTTAACGATAGCAGCAGTAGCTGGCACCACTGTAATAAAAGGACTTAAATGAAAAAAAATATGTATGCCTCACAAAGACATGTGGATTTCAGGGTAAAGCTATATGCAGACTCAGTGTAAGGATGGATGATAATATGCCTGAGCAATTATGATGCATGGATGTTAGTAACAAAGAATCTTGAAACTCAGCTTCCAATCAAATTGTGAAAGAGTTTGAAGAGATACCTGAATACTACATTCCTTATTACCATTGCCCCTGCACCATCATGCTCCTACCTAAGTATTTCATTCCTATTTCACTGCCAAAGCGTAGAAAAGCTTCTTTAGATACTGACCCTCAGGGAAATGAGATGGGTGTTTCAAGAGTGTCTTCCTTAGAGTGCCCATTTTAAATGAAGGCCCTTTGCAGAAATACAAACAAACTCTGAGACATTGTTCTATTTCTTCATCATCAAGTTTCTCTCTCTCTCTCTCTCTCTCTCTCTCTCTCTCTCTCTCTCTCTCTCTCTCCCTGCTCCTTGTGCTCCTTGCATTCCACCTCCCCGAGCAATTCTCTATCTTTCTCACACACTACTAGTGATGACAGAAGTCTTTCATGGCTCATTTCCCTAACCCACCAAGACCCAGGAAGCTTGCCAATGATGAGATCCAGTCAATAAATTAACTCCTGGATAGGTGATTGCTGCCAATATAAGCCCAATATGATAGATAGCTGATCGAAGGAAGTTGGGCCAGATGATTTTCTAAAACCGAATAGTAAAAAAAGTCTCCAGGATTTTTAAATTGTTTTGTTCAATATTGTACTCACAGGAACAAATGCATTGTATTCACTTTTTCTTTTCTTTCCTTAGGTTCTTTTTCTCAAAAACGATTTATAGATACCTTTTATTTTTAAATCACTCATCTCCAATTGTAGGATCCTACTTCACCTACCACCCAGTGAATCAGGCTTTTCTTGGAAAAAAGCAACAAACAATTAAAAGAAACAATATAACATAGATCTAACTATGTATGTGTATGTACATATACATACATATATATATAATATATATTATATATATATATATAAACATTCCACATCCGTAGTCCTCTGCCTTTTTACTTAAAGTGAGTAAGTGTGTCTCCTCATCTTTTTATGAGCACAGAGAAATAGTGCATTTATCTATATACATATATATATATATGTATATATATATATATATAAAATGACATTTTGTAATCTTTTCTGTAATGTTAAAGGGGTTATTTTTGACTTTTGTGAACCCCCATTTCTGGCAAACAGACACCTCCTATACTATGTTGTTGCAAATTCTAAGTCACTTTGAATGACCTTAGTCGCACATTTCCCTGTGGTCTAGTCTAATTATGCAGGCAAGGTAAATGTCACTTTAATCCAGGGAGAAGATCCTCTTATAATAACCCCTTCAAAACTAGATGTTAACCTCCTCTTATACAGATCCTTGGGGGCATTTAAGGAGATGTTGACTCATGTTCCCCCCATCTCTCTCTGTCTTTCTGTCTGTGTCTCTCTGTTTCTGGATCTGTCTTTGTGTCTTTTTCTCTGTCTCTCTCTGTCTATGTCTCTCTGTCTCTCTGTCTCTCTCTCTCCCCCCGCCCCCTCTCTCCCACCCACCTTGCCTCTCCTACATGACTTGATCAGGTAACTGGTCCACTGATTTAAGTTACTAAGCATTTTCCTTCACATGACTTTTAAAGAATTCTTAAACCTTTACACGATGCTTAACTGACTAGTTTTCTTTATTATTTTATCTATTATTCATTGTAACTTTGCCTAATAAATATGTTTTCCTTTTACACTTACACTGCAGGGTCAGATGATCTGTAATTTCTTTACCAGTATCGACATCAGTAGGATCAACATTATTCAATTCTATCACAGAATTTTCAATTTTATTTTACTGTCCTTTTAATTTATGTTATGGTAGTCATTGTTTTTCTGGTTCTTGGCATTGTTTTATATATCTTTTATATATCTTCCCATGTTTCTCTGAATTCCTCTTGAGAGTCATTTCCTTTTGCTTCCCTCACATTATGGATGACCTTCTCAGTGTCATTTCTTATGTAGCAATACTATTCCACATATTCATATACTCTTTTATTTTTAGCTATTCTGAATTGAGAGGCATCCATTTTGTTCCCTATTGTTTGCTACCACAAAAAGTACAGCTATGATTTTTTTGTTTTATTATGAGACACTCCTTTCAATTTTTTGACTTCCAAGGGGACCAACTGTAGAATCACCAGGTCAAAGAAAGTTGGGTGACTTTTCTCACATGGATTCAAATATTTTTCCAGACTGCTTGGATGAATCAATTCTTCCAAGTTTATCAACATATCCATCTTCTTCCATTCCCATTAGCACTAATGATTTCTATCTTTTGCATTTGTGTCAATTTACTTGGTATGCAATAAAGTCTTAGATATGTTCTCATTTGGATTTCTTTTATTAATGATTTGAGGCAATTTTTTAATACCATTCAGTTTTTCAGAAGGTCATGATCCACTGAATAGTAATCACTCCTCAACTTAATAAAAGTTATTTTTATCCTTCCTGGCAGAATATTTCCAAACTTTTTTTTTTAAGTATATAAATCTCTAGGTTCCAAATATTTTTCAGGGTTTATTTTTGTTTTGGCTACATTTATTTTACAAATTCTGTAATAGGTACCTGGAAATTAGCATATCTTGTTGATCAGCTGTTAGATGCTATTTTTAAGTAGGAGAGCTGGTACCAAAGCATTGTGAAAGAGCTTTACTTGGTAATTCTTTTAATGTCTGTTTGGCTCTTGAACTAGTTTGGTAGAGCACTGGCTACAGGGGAAATGAAAAGGTACATTTGTGCGTGTCTGTGTGTGTTCTTTCTCCAAGATGATAAAAATCGCACCAAAACTGTCAAGGTTGACAATCCAAAATGATAATCAAAACCACTTTTTACATTCCATCTTGTAACTGCCGCAGGCAAGTTTTAAAGGATATGCTAACAAATCCCAAAGAATAGCTGCTGTTAAATATTTGATACAATTTGAAATGTATACAATGAATACCAAACTTTACCCATACATCTCTGTAATTTCCATTCCATGGGCAAACATACATGTTCCACTGAAATATATAAATAGAATATTTGGGTACAACCATAAAATGGTGCATGCATATTGTTTTATTTTTTATTGCCTAAAGGCATGTTATGAAAGCAATAATCACAAAAGTGTGTTAATGGAAGATCATAAACCATCCAATATAAACATTTATGAACATCATTTTAAACTGGCCCCTTTAATGATGCATTTTATGTGTTTTTGTTTTTATCAGATTAATATGTAAGTTTATGAAGACAAGAAAAAGATTAAAATCAGATAAACCTATTAAATTTTTCCTAGCATACAAGTTACTTCTGGGAAGATTCATTTATTGCAAATTTCAAAATCTTTGCATCAAAGATGGTGCAATTGAAATGCCTTTCTGAGTTTAGAGGAGAAAAATCCTAAAAGTATTGGCCTTTAGTTTTCCAGTTTTCATGTATCCATTAAAAATAGCCCATGAAAATTAATATCTAGGGGAATGTTTGTGTGTATAATATCTAGCACAAGATTTTATAATCTTAGTTTTAACTTTCAATGCTATAACTACATGATTATTTAAAGATTTTCCAAATGTTATCAAACTACTGATTTTTTTAACCTACTCATATTTTTGTACCCACCTAGAATCATAGGATATTAGAATGTCAGAGTTG
Source organism: Macrotis lagotis (assembly GCF_037893015.1). NCBI lineage: Eukaryota > Metazoa > Chordata > Mammalia > Peramelemorphia > Peramelidae > Macrotis > Macrotis lagotis. The sequence goes on along the minus strand of NC_133662.1, from coordinate 95,298,130 downwards.
GAAGTCTCCTGAGAGTTTAATTTCCTCATTTTATACATATGGAGATTGCAGTCCAAAGATGCTGTTATTTGCCTAAGTTCACACAGTAAGTTTCAGAGATGGAACTCAAGGCACAAATGTTTTGATTCCATATCTCATATGCTTTTTTCAAAATCATTTCTCCACCGTCACTCTCATTAATTATTCTGACTTAAACAGTAATAACAATTATATAGTCAATGGACTAAAAATATTTATTGAGTGCTTTCTTTAGCCTCCCTATCCCTGTCTCCTTCTTCCTTGTACCAAATTTCTTAGCTATAACATTTCCATGCCATATAAATATAAATTAATGAGGAGTAAATGTCATAGCTGTGGGAATAGGATCATTATCTGTCTGCCCTCTTCCAATCTGATTTATCCAAGCATAATCAATTTTTAGCTTGCCACCAGTAGTCCTTTGAAAAGGAATGGTGAGTCATTAAAGGTTCAAGTCATAGTCTTGCAGGAGTCTACTAAATATTTTTAGGTAGATATCTATTCATTAATTGCTTTTTATTTCATAAGGTACAACTTAGTATCTACCTAGCCATATTATAATGCATGAAATCCTGTGTTTCTGTATTTATACAAAAGTACTTTGAGGTTTTGTCAAATGCCTTGCTAAAATCAAGTTACAGTAAATTTATATTATATAGACCATATAGCAAGTCATTATATATCTATACTATCTAAATTTCCTTGGACATATCAACCTAGTAACTATCAAAATTGATGGGAAAATAGGCTAATTCTCTTAACATTCTCATTCAAATCATTCAAATACAAATAAACATTTAATAAGCACTTATATGCCAAATTCTTTGGTTGACCCTAAGGATTCAAAGATCAAAATAAAAAAAAATTAAAAATTGAAGAGCTAACATTCTGGTAATGGGAAAACAATCAGTATTTAGCTCTTTTTACAGACAAACAGATAGACAGATAATGGACAGTTTTCATCCCTTTCCCAACTAATCACAAAAGGCTCAGACATATCATTGAATCAATAGAAATAAATAAGTCTTTAATGAGCTTGAAAGGAATATAATGGTTTTTAGGTCTTTGAATAAAAATAGATGATGCCATGAAGGAAATATATTTTGTTTAGCTGAAAAAAAATCAGCCACACCTTTCATATTTTAAGTTGTGTGCTGGTTGAATCTAGTGGGGAAGACCTGATGAGAACCAATTGCTTTGGTGGTTGCCCAGTAATTAAAAGGAGTGGGAAGGAATAAATGGGGGAGTAATTCTCTCTCCCTTGCTTTTTTAACTTGGGAACTTAAAAAGGTGAAGATTTCTGAATTTCTCATTTAAATAGCAATGTCCAGAGAAACCAGTCAGTCTTCAGAGCAGCAGTGGTTAAAAGCAGCATCTTTACTGGAATATGAAAGACACACTGAGGACACAGTAGACACATTGAGAAAAGTAAGCCTCAGATCTCTAAAAGGGCACTGACCCTTCAATCCCAGGAGAGAGAAAGAGTCATATAGTATTGGCATAAACTATTAGCTTTCCTAATACATACAGGAGTACGGTAAGGATGCCAAATCTTCCCACTATTATTTGACATGGTTCTAGAAATGCTAGCAATAACAAGAACAAGAGAAATAAATGAAAAGCATAAATATAGGCAAAGAGGAGATAAGCCATCCCTATTTTCTGATGATTTACTTAGAAAATAATGGAAATAAACAAAAAAACCAATTGAGACACATCTTCAGCAGAACCAAATGTACAAATTAAAACCAAAAAATTTGACAGGTCACACATAGTATCAAATTTTGAAAGACAATAACAGAAATAAAATCCCTTTTAATATTACTACAAAATAAATAAAATATTCAGGAGTTCACCAAAGCACACTCAATATTTATGTAGATTCAATTATAAAATGATTACTAATGAATAAAAAAACCAACTTAAATAGCTAGAAAAAAATTAAATTCTCAGGGTTTGACTGTGCCAATAGAATTAAGAATAACAATACTGTTAAAGCAATTTACAGTTTTAATGACATACCAATAAAACTTCTAAAGGGATATTTTACAGAATCTGATAAAACAAGAATAAAATTCATTTTGGGGAAAAATAGAATATCAAGGAAATAATAAAATATCTAGAATAATCAAGGGATAAGTTAGTAATGAAAGGGAAATAACACTTTCTAAAACCATATCATAAATCAACAATCACAAAATCCAGAGGTATCAAACACACTACTTTCAAGTCATGTGTGCTCCAAAAACATATCTGAGTAAGTCTAAACTAGATTAAAATGTAACCAGAAAATATTTAACAGAATTAATAAAACAAATCCTATTAATATGTGATTTTTATGATCGATAGGCATTTTTATCTATAGTATAGTGATTACTTTATCTATTTAAGGATTGCATCATTGAACAAAAGCATTTGGATTAAAATTAGGGAAATGGAATAATCTAGATAAGGTAGAATTGGAATCAATGTAGCTCAGGAATATGATGTTCCAAAATTCTTAAAACATAAAGAGTTTGGAAATGAACACTATTTCATAGGACCTTCTGAAAAGAGTGAGTTTGGCAGAAATGGAGCTAAGTCAAACATCTTATACCAAATTCCAAAATAATTTAAAATGGATACATAGAATATTACAGATCATTCAATAAAATAAAGTTAGAAGAGAAGCAAATATTGTACCTTTCACAGTTTTGGAAAGGAATACTTTTGATAAAATAGAAGACAAAGGCAATTAGAGAAGATAAAACATAATTTTAATTATATGCATTTGAATAAAATGTATGAACAAACTTAAAAAAAAGGAAGTGGCAGATTAGGAAAATCTTTTTGTCAAAGTTCTCAGATAGAGGTTTGGTATCAAAGATAAATAAACAACTAGTAAATATATATATATATAAACAAAAGCCATTCCCTTATAGTGAATACTCAGAAAACATGAACAAATATACATGAACAAACTATAATCAGATAAAATGTTCCAAATCAGTAATATGATGATAAATGCAATTCAAAACAACATTTAAGTTTAATCTTACACAGATTATAATGGAAAAAATGCCTCCCCCCACATACTGAAAGAGGGGAGAGAGAGAGAGACAGAGAGAGAGAGAGAGAGAGACAGAGAGAGAGAGAGAGACAGAGAGAGAGACAGACAGAGAGAGAGACAGAGAGAGAATGGGAATAAAATTATGCAAATATAGTCATTTGATATAGAATTTCTTCTGCTAGGCATATTCTGTAAAGCAGATCAGTAACAAAAGGAAAGATTCCATATATAACAAATATTTATTGTGGTACTTCCTGTGACAAAAAATAAATGCAAACACAATAGATTCAAAATTATTGGGAAAATGGCTGAGCAAATTATGACATAAGAATGTAATAGAATATTACTATACTATATAAAATTAAAGGTAGGTTTGAGATGGCAGAGTGAGAGGTAGCATTTTTGCTTTAATTTTTCTACAACCTTCACAACAACAACATGTAAAGTGTTGTTCTGATTGGAAATTATGATTGGGAAAATCAAAAGAAAACTCACAATAAATCATTTATCTAGTCCAAGGCAGATTAGGAAGATAGACAAAGAGGTTAAGAATACCAAAGCAGAGGTTAGATGGTAGCAAGAGTGGGGGTTAAAGGATTAAACTACCAGGGCAAGAAAGAGCAGAAAGAAATTCCAGGGATGCTTATACTCACACTAGAAATAGGAATGGGTGTATTCTGGCAGCTATGTCAGCCATTACCAATTATTAGGTCTCAGTTGCAGAATTAAGAATCATTATGGAGGTGGAATCAAGATGGTGGAGTAAAGGTAAGGACTCCTATGAGTTCTTCCACAAACCACTCTAAATACATTTAAATAATGACTTTAACCAAATTCTAGATTGGCAGAAGCCACAACAAGATTGAGTAAAGCAATTTTCCAGCCCAGAACAACTTGGAAGATCAGTCAGAAGAGTTGGGTTAAAAAGGGTTTAGAACCTGCTCTAGCCATCCAGGAACAGAGCACCTGCGTCTATGGCTGTGGTGGCAGTTTCCGGACCTCTCAACCCAGGGATTGCCAAGGACAACTTGGATGGACAGCAGAAAAACTGCCACTCCAGAGTGGGAGCAGAGCCCAGTCCAGCATGAGGTCCAGACTTGGACCAGAAACAGAACTGGGAAACTACCCAGCAGGGAGCTGCTTCTAGAGTTCTCAGCCTATGGTTAGTAAGGACTTTGGGGAAAATTGCAGAGGTCTCTTTGCTATCCTTGAGGCAGGACTCTTTTGCTTTTGCTCATATTTCAGATACAGTATGTCCTCCACCCTGGAAGCAGAGCCCCATCTTAACAAAGAGCTAAAATCAAGGCAAAGCCTAGAGAAATGAGTAAAGAGAAGAAAAAAAATCTGACCAACGACAACTACTTTGGTCCTCTGAAGGATCAAAATACCCACTCAGAACAGAGCAAAGCAAAAGTTCCTACTTCCAATACCTCCAAAAAAAAATAAATTGGGAAGAGAAATGAGAGTGACTCAGGAAAATTTTGAAAACCAAACCAGCAGTTTGATGAAGGAAATGCTGAAGAAACTAACATCTTAAAAACCAGTCTGTTGTTCCATAAGAAACCATAAGTGGTTGGACTCTAGAGAAGCATGGAATGTCTTACAGGATCTGATGCTAAGTGAAGTGAGTCGAACCAAGAGAACAATGTACACATCAACAACAACATTATGAAATGAACAACCCTGATGGAAGCAGTTCCTCTCAGAATTCCAAAGAACTAGGACAACTGGATTTGACTGACTGTGGACTATATTATTCTCACCCAGAGGAAGAAAAATAAATCAAAACCACACACACACACACACACACACACACACACACACACACACACACCCTTCCAAATTTGATGAGCACTTTATATAAAAATTATTTCTTAGGTAGCTCTTTTCCTTAATCCTAATACCTCATGCTGAAAATTGCTAATTTGTAAACATGTTTATCAAAATATGTATGTAAAATGCTAATCTGATCGTTCCCTGCTAAGGGGAGTGAGGTAGGAAATGAGGGTGGAAGGAAATATTGTAACTTAAAAATGTACATGTACATATGGATGAAAACAAATTAATTAATTAAAAATACAGTTGGTCAAATAAATAAATTTAAAAATATAGTTTGATGTTGCCAAAATTAGAAAGAAAGCAGTAAGTTGGGAAACAATCTTCACAGCTAGGAGTTCTGACAAAGGTCTCATTTCTAAAATATATAGAGAAATATATCAACTTTATAAGGTCACAGATCACTCCCCAATTGAAAAATGGTCAAAGGATATGAATAGACAGTTTTCAAATGAAAAAATTAAAGTTATATACAATCATATGAAAAATGCTTCAAATCATGATTATAATTAGAGAAATACAAATTAAAACAACAATGAGGTATATCACCTCATACCTGTCACATTGGCCAAGATGAGGAAAAGAGAAAATGATCAATGTTGGAGAGGTTGTGAGAGGACTGGGATATTATTTCATTGCTGATGGCATTGTGAACTGATCCAACCATTCTGGAGAGCAATATGGAACTATGCCCAAAGAGCAATAAAATTGTTCATACCCTTTGATCCAACAATTCCAATTCTAGGTCTACGTCCAGAAGAAATTATAAAAAAAATGGGGAAAATCCTACATGTTCAAAATATACATAACAGCTCTTTTTGTAGTGGCAAAGAATTGGAAATTGAGGGGATGACCATAAATTGGGGAATGGCTAAACAAGTTATGGTACATGAAGCAGCTCTTCTCAGCAGTTCAGAGAACCAGGACAATGGTATTAGATTGACTGTGGACAATGTGGACAATGTTATCCCCATCCAGAGGGAGCAAAACAAAACAAAAACAAAAACAAAAACTAACAATTCAGAATCTGATAAGCACTTTATAAAACTTTTCTCTTATGTTTCTCTTTCCCTTAATTCTAATTTCTCATACTGAAAATGACTAATATATAAATGTTTATCCAAAATATGTATGTACAATGCTAACCTGACTGTTCACTGTTGAGGGAGGGGGGGTAGGAAGGGAGGGTGGAAGGAAATTTTGTAACTTAAAAATATACATGTGCATATGGATGAAAATTCAAATTAAAAAAGAAAAGAAAAAACCATTTGTGTCAAATGGAAAAAGGAGACCAACAAAGTCAATGAGGAAAAGGATGCCTTATTGGTCAGATGGAAAAGAAAATACAAAAGCTCTCTGAAGAAAATGATTCCTAAAAATGTAACAGGAAGTGAATGGAAGCTGCTGACTTTGTGAGAAATCAAGAAATAATACAACAAAAGAAAAAGAATGAAAAACTAGAAGAAAATGCAAAATATCTCATTGACAAACAACTAACCTAGAAAACAGATCTAGAAGAGATCATTTTAAAATGTAATGCAACAGAATGTAACAATTCAAATATTGTGAAATATTTGAATTGAATACTATCAGAATAACACAAGATTTACCAGCTTCTTCATTAAGGCAAAAGAGTTTGGATTACAACCAAAAATCAGCTACTCAGCAAAGCTAAACATACTCTTTCAAGGGAAAGAGATAGGTTTTCAATGAACTAGAGACTTTCAGACTTTCTTGATGAAACAACTAGAGACAAAAAGAAAATTTGATGTTCAAGTATAGGACTCAGGTAAAGTATAGAGAGGGTGAAAGGAAAGGAGGAATTATGAGGGATTTTTTTTGTATTCCTGCATGGGAAGATGATACTGATAACTCATATGGATCTTCTTATTTATCAGGGCAGTTAGAAGGAGCATATGTAGATAAGGTACAGGAGGAGTTGAATTTGAAAGTATAATACATTAGATGGAATTATTGGGGGAGAAAGGAATATACTGGGAGAAAGGGAAAGGAGAGGTAGAATGGAGCAAGTTATTTCACATTAAAAAAAGCACGAAAAGGTATTTGCAGTGGAGTGGAAGAAGGGTAGTGAGGCAAAGTGAATAAGCCTTACTTTCAACAGTAATGGCTCAAAGAAAGAATGACATACACACTCAATTGGGTATAGAAATTCATCTTACCCTAGAGGAAAAGAGGAAAGGGATGGGAGATAGGGGACAGAAGGAGATTTTGGCAATTTGAACACAGAAAAATACCAACAGATTTCAACCTAGGGCAGGAACTTGCAGAGTCCATACCAGGATCACAATGATTAGACCTCTGCTTGGATCATACTACATTGGAAACATTGAGAATTTGTGGTGTTCCAGATTGCTGTGAAAGCAGGATATAAAAAGAGAGAAAATCAAACTAGATAGTCCATCCTCCTTCCCCCTCCAAGATGTGACTAGAAACCAACATTGACAAAATCAAGAAATAGGTTAGGAAAGGGAGAAAATAAACAAAAAGCAAACTATGATTATGGTAAATACAAAGTATGATGAAAGGTCAAAACATAAACACATTAAATAATGACCTGAAACCATCTCTAAGTAAAGACAGATTTAATAAAGTTTGAAAATAAGGCTAAAAGAATTCTTAGAAAAATTATGGAGCCTTTTTAAAAATGAGTTTTAAAAATCAAATTAGAATAATAGAGAAAACATTGTAAAAAGAAATGAGAATTATGTAAGAAAATTGTGAATAGAGAATTAACAACTTTATATAATCTCAAAGAAAAACTCCTTAAAATTGAAATTGGTAAAGTATAATGACAACATGAAATATCAAGAAAAATAAAGTCAAATGATTGAAAAAATAGAAAATATGTGAAATGTGGGATAGACAGCTATCTCTGAAAAAACAGAGAGAGAATATAAGAATCACTGAATTACTTAAAAGTCAAAAAGAAAAAAAGTTTAAACTTAATATTTCAAGAAATTATAAAGGAATAATGCAAAGATAGTTTAGAGCCAAAGGACAAAGTAGAAATTTTATTAAAAAAATGAATTCCTCCCAAAAGAAATCTCAAGATGGAAATAACTAGAAATATGAAAGTCATAATTCAAAACTCCCAGGTCAAAAAGCAAATATTGCAATCAGTCAGAAAGAAAGAATTCAAGAACCAGGTAACCTTACAAAGAATCACATAAGATTGAATAAAATACCACTATAAAAAATAGTGGCCTTGGAATAGGCTATGCCATAAGGCAAAAAGTTAGGATTAAAAAAACAGAACCTAAAAAGAAAAACTAAATATAATTCTTCAGGGAGAAAATGAACATTTAATGAAATAGAGAATGTTCAAATATTCTGGAAGAAGACTAGAACTGAAAAGAAAATTTGACTTTCAAATATAAGACTCAAGAGAAGCATAAAAAGGTATTCTAGAAAGAGAAATAATAAGGGAAACCATAAGGGTAAAATGTTTACATTCCTATGTGGGAAGATGATCCTTGTAAGTCTTAAGAACTTTATCATAATTAGGGCAATTAGAAAGTGTATAGAAGCCATGGCTATGAGATGCCTATGAAAGGATGATTTAAAAAAAAAGTAAAAGGGGTGGAAAAAAAAAGGAATGTCTTGGGAGAATGGGGAAGGGTAAAAAAAAGAAGAACTTTTATACTGAAGGGAGAGGTGAAATGGGCATTACTAGAATCTTAAATTCATCAGAGTTGGCTCAAAGAGAATTCATACACAGTCAGTTGAGTATAAAAAAGGAAAGAAGGGGTGAAGAGATGGGAAAGGTGGCTAAGGGAAGGTAGGGCAAATTAGGAAAGGAAGTGGTCAAAAGCAAAGTAGATTTTTAAAAAAATTATTTATTTTCATTGATATGTACATGTATATTTTAAGTTATCAAACTTCCTTCCACCCTCCCTTCCTGCCCACCTTCCCTCAGCAGTGAACCAGCAGATTAACATTGTACATACATATTTTAATAACTTGTTTACAAATTAGTAATTTTTGGCATGAAGTATTGAGATGAAGGGAAAGAGATACATAAGAGAAAATTTTTATGAAATGTTCAGCAGGTTCTGAAGATTTGGTTTTATTTTGTGTGTGCGTGTTTTGTTTTGTTTTTCTTCCTCCGGATGGGGATAATATAGTTCATAGCCTGTCAAATATAGTTTTCCTAACTCCCTATACTGTTTGGAGGAGCTACTTCCATCAAGGTTGTTCATCTAACAATGATATGTGCATTGTTCTCTTGGTTCTATTCCCTTTGCTTAGCATGAGATCTAGTAAGTCATTCTGTACTTCTCTAGTGTCTGAGCATTTGTGGTTTCTCATAGAACAATAGTATTCCATAGAATTCATGTATCATAAATTGTTTAATCATTCCCCAAATGATGGGTATCCCCTCAATTTCCAATTCTTTGTCACTACAAAAAGAGCTGCTATGAATATTTTGGAACATGTAGGACTTTTACTTTTTCTATAATTTCTTCTGGATACAGACCTAGAATTGGAATTGCCGGGTCAAAGGGTATGAATAATTTTATTGCTCTTTGGGCACAGTTCTATATGGCTCTCCAGAAAGACTGGATCTATTCACAACTCCACCAGCAATGCATCAATGTCCCAATCCTCCCACAACCTCTCTAGTATTGATCATTTCCCCTTTTTCTCATTTTGGGCAATCTGGGAGGTGTGAGATGGTACCTCATTGTTGTATTAATTTGCATTTCTCTAATCAATGATATGCAGTATTTTTTCATAAGATTATATATATATCTTTATTTTCATTATTTGAAAACTGTCAGTTCACATTCTTGACCATTTATCAATTGGGGAATGACTTGTGACCTTATAAATTTGATGCAATTCTCTCTATATTTTAGAAATGAAACATTTATCAGAACTCCTAGTGGTAAAGATTATTTCCCAGCTTTCTGCTTTCCTCCTAATTTTGTCAGCATTCATTTTGCAATTTATAATGTGTTCTAATTCTTCTTTGGTCATAAATTTATTCCCTTTCCATAGATATGATAGAGTATTTCTTGGTCATTTAATTTATCTATGGTATAGCTCTTTATGTCTAAATCCCATATCCATTTTGAACTGATTTTGGTTTAGGGTGTGAGATGAGGATCTATGCCTATTTTTTGCCATGCTATTTTCCAGTTTTCTCAACAGTTTTTGTCACATAGCTGATGTCTTTGAGTTTATCCAATAGTAGATTTCTCTAGTCATTTGCTGCAAGATTTTTTTTAGTTTTTTTTTTTTTGCAAAGCAATGGGGTTAAGTGGCTTGCCCAGGGCCACACAGCTAGGTAATTATTAAGTGTCTGAGGTCGGACTTGAACTCAGGTATTCCTGACTCCAGGGCCGGTGCTCTATCCACTGCGTCACCTAGCCACCCCTTGCAGCTTCTTTAGAACCTATCCTAACTCACTGAATCTTTACTCTATTTCTTAACTAGTATAAGGCAGATTTGATGACTGCTGCTTTATAGTATAGTTTTAGATCTGGTAGAGCTAGGCCACCTTCATTTACAGTTTTTTTTAATGAGTTTCCTTGCTATTCTTGCCTTTGTTGCTTCAAATGAATTTTGTTACTATTTTTTTTTCTAGCTCACTAAAGTAGTTATTTGGTATATTGATTGATATGACACTGAATAAGTAATTTAATTTGGGCAGAATTGTCATTTTTCTTACATTTTCTTACATTCTTACATTTCTTACATTTTCTTACATTAGCTAGACCTAATCATGAGCATTTTTCAAATAATTAAGATTTGAGTTTATTTGAATGAGAAGTATTTTATAATTATGTTCATACAGTTTCTGTCTGGGTTTGTCTTGAATGGTAGATTGCCAAGTATTTGATGTTGTCTAAAGATATTTTAAATGGAATTTCTCTTTCTATCTCTTGCTCTTAGGCTTTATTTTTCATATATAGAAATTTTGATGATTTATGTGGGTTTATTTTATATCCTGCTACCTTGCTGAATTTTTCAATTGTTTCAAGGAGCTTTTTTTAAGATAATTTTCTCAAGTTCTCTAGATACACTCCACATATCATCTGCAAAGAGTGAAAGTTTTTTCCTCATTTCCAATACTGATTCCTTCAATTTCTTTTTCTTCTCTTATTGCTATGGCTAGAATTTCTAATACTATATTGAATAGTAATGGTGATAATGGGCATCCTTGTTTCACCCCTGTTTTTATTGGAAATGCTCTGAGTTAAGTCCCATGACATATAGTATTTGTTGATGGTTTTAGATAGATAGTAATTATTTTAAGGAAAACCTTTATTCCTCAACTTTTTAGTGTTTTTAATAGGAATGTATGATGTATTTCATCAAAGGCTTTTTCAGCATCTATTGAGATAATCATATAATTTCTGTTGGTTTTGCTATTGATTTGTTTAATTATGTAAAGTGTTTTCCTAATGTTGAATCATCCTTTTCTGCCTGGTATAAATCTAACCTGATCATAATGTATTAACTGAGTAAAACCTTGTAGTCTCATTGCTAAAATTTTATTTAAGATTTTTGCATCAATATTCATTAGGGATATTGGGCTATAATTTTCTTGCCTGCTTTGGTTCTTCCTGGTTTAGGTTTCAGCACCATGTTGGTGTCATAAAAGGAGTTTGGCAGAACTCCATCCTCTCCTATTTTTAAAAATATTTTATGTAGAATAGGAATTAATTGTTCCTTAAATGTTTGGTTGAATTCACTTGTAAATCCCTGAAGAATTTTTTTAGGCAGTTCATGGATGGTTTCTTCAATTTCTTTTTCTGAAATGGGTTTATTTAAATAATTTATTTCTTTTTCTATGAATCTCAGAAGTTTGTATTTTTGTTAATATTCATCCATTTCATTCAAGTCATCCAATATATTGGCATACAGTTCAGAAAAGTAGCTCCAAATCATCTCTTTAAATTTCCTCCTCATTGCTGGTTAGTTCATCTTTTCATTTTTGATACTGGTAATTGGGTTATCTTCTTTCTTTCTTTTTTTAATATATTAACCAAACTTTGTCTATTTTATTGTCTTTTCATAAAACCATCTCTTAGCTTTATTTATTAGATCAATGGCTTTCTTGCTTTCAGTTTTATTAATCTCTTCCTTGATTTTCAGAATTTCTAATTTGGTATTTAATTGAGAATCTTTAATTTGTTCTTTTTCTAGTTTTTTTTAGGTGCACACCCAATTTACTGATTCACTCTCTCTATTTTATCCATATAAGCATTTAGAGATATAAAGTTTCCCCTCAAAACTGCCTTAGCTGCATCCCATAAATTTTAGTATGATGTCTCATTAGTATCATTTTCTTGGATATAATTATTATTTTTAGGGTTTTTTTTTTGCAAGGCAATGGGGTTAAGTAGCTTTCCCAAGGCCACACAACTAGGTAATTATTAAATGTCTGAGGCCGGTTTTGAACTCAGGTATGCCTGACTCCAGGGCTGGTGATCTATCCACTGTGCCACCTAGCCACCCCCTCTTGGATATAATTATTGATTATTTCTATTATTTGCTGTTTGACTCATTCATTATTTAAGATAAAGTTAATTTCCAATTAGTTCTTGGTTTATCTTTCAATGACCCTTCATTACATATAATTTTTATTGCATCATGGTCTGAGAAGTGTGTATTTACTATTTCTGAATTTCTGCATTTGATTATAAGGTTTCTGTACCCTAGTACATGGTCAGATTTGGTGTAGGTGCCATGTACTACCTAGAAAAGGTATATTCTTTTCTATCCCCATTAAAAGTTTTCTTCAGTGGTCTATCATATCTAAGTTTTCTGGGATTTCACTCACATTCTTAACTTCCTTTTTGTTTATTTTGTTGTTAGATTTATTTAGTTCTGAGAGAGGGAGATTGAGGTCTCCCATTACTAAAGTTTTGCAGTCTATGTTTCCTAATAATTCACTCATCTTTTCCTCTAGGAATTTGAATGCTATACCACTAGTTACATACATGCTTAGTAAAGATGTAGCTTCATTTTCAGTGGTGCCTTTTAAGAAGATGTAGTTTCCTTCCTTATCCCTTTTAATGAGATTGATTTTTGCTTTTAATTGATATGAAATAAGATCGCTACTCCTGACTTTTTTAACTTCAGCTGAGGTAGAATATATTTAGCTCCAACCTTTTACCTTTACCCTGTGTATATCTCTCTCTGCTTCAAATGTGTTTTTTATAAGCAACATATTATAGAATTCTGGTTTTAAATCCATTCTACTATCCAATTCCATTTTATGGGATAGTTCATCCCATTCCCATTTATAGTTAAGATTACTAATTCTGTATTTCCCTCCAAGCTATCTTTTTTCATTTATATTTTTCTCTTTCCTTTTCTCTTACTCCTCACCAAAATTTTACAACCTTTCCCCTTATACTTTTAAAAATGTAACTTTCAATTTATTTTCACTTATACCTTCCCCTTCCCTTTTATCAGTCCATTCTTCCCTTATCTTTCCCTTTCCCAGTCCCCCCCTTCCCTGTAGATTAGGCTAGATTTTTGAACCCAAGTGGGAATCTATCTTATTCCCTCTCTGGGCTAAATCTATTGAATAGAATTTACTCAGAATTCACATTCTTCCTTCTTTCCCTCTAAAATTGTAATTCTTTGCACCTCTTCCCTTGGTTTTATTTATTGCTCCAATGCTATTAATCTCAGTTTGATTATTTGATTGTTTGATAAGCTCATATTATTATCAAAGTATCATCACAGATTGTTAGCTTGATTGCTTGATAAGCAGCATTGGCTCAAAATGCATCAAATTATAATTATATTCATTTTTTACCTTACCCCCTTTTCAAGTATCTGTCAAGTAAACACAATCTTCCTCATGAGCCAGAGCATCATCCAAAGCCATATCATTTCTTGATCTGTTTGTATCCCTCTTATTCCCACCCAGGGAACTTTATCCATTATTAAGTGAAGCAAGGCCTATTTTCTCTCCTTGCTTTATCCCCACACCCTCACCTAAAATACTTAATCCCTTGTTAAGTGAAGCACAGGTTAAGTCAAAACCTGATTTAATTAAATGCAACAATCTTAAAGATCTCTAAGTATTGAGAGGCTCTGGAGGTCTCTGACAACTTTATAAATGATGTCAGTTCACAGAGACACTGACTTAGGACCTAGTAGTTTATGATGCCTCATTAGACAAGGTGCTAAATACAGTAGAATTAAAGTGGGTCAAAGGCTAATGAGTCACTTAAGTTTAAAGTTAACACCCCTGCTTTTCTTCAGGGCTTTTTGTGGAAAACATAGTGATGTAATCTTGGACCTCTTCAATGGAGAGAAAAGAATACCATATCTTTAAGGTTCATTCTCTTTAATTATATTCTACCCTTTAATTAACCTAAGAGAAGTAAAATTCTAAAGAATTAGAAGTATTATGGCTTCCCTTTTAGGGCTGTATACAATTTGATGGTCTTGACTAACATTTGTTTTATTTTGTGTTTTTTCCTTCTCCTTTCCATTTACCTTTTTCATGCAACTGTTGAGTTGTGTATTTGATGATTGAATTCTCTGCTCTGTTCTGGTCTTTGTGTCAGGAAATTCTGGAAGTCCTCTATTTTGTTGACTGTATAATGCTAAATTTTGCAGGGCAATACATTCTGGGTTGTAAGACCAGGTTCTTTGCTCTCTGAAATATGCTATTTCAGTTCTTCTGATCCTTCAGTGTTGAGCCTGAGAGGTATTGTGTGAATCTGATTGTGTTTCCTTTGTATTTGAATTTTTTTTATTTTTGCTGTTCCCAATGTTCTCTTCTTTATTTAAGAGTTCTGGAATTTTGCTATTACAGCCATTGTAGTTTTTATCTTGGGATCTCTTTCTTGAGGGGTTTTGTAGATTCTTTTAATGGTTATATTGTTAACTTGTTCTAGAAGATTTGGACAGCTTTCCCTTATAATGTCTTGCATGATGTTTTCTAGGCTCTTTTGTTGGTCCAGGTTTTTTAGTAGTCCAATGATTCGCAGATTGTCTCTCCTGGATCTATTTTTAGGTCATTCATGTCCTCTAAAAGGTACTTTACATTTTCTTCAATTTTTTTCAGCCTCTTTATTTTATTTGATGGAATCTTGTAGTTTTGTAGATTCATTGGTTTCTATTTGTTCAATTCTAATTTTTAGGTTTGTACCTTCAGTTTAATTCTGTGTTCCCTTTTCCAGTTGGCTATTTTTACTTTTAATGGAGTTGATTACTTTAGTCAATTTTTCATAACTTTCCTGCATGAAGTTCATTTCTTATTTTCATTTTTCTTCTTCCTCTCCTCTTTGCTTTTTAAATTCTTTTTTAATCTTTTTGATAAGCTTTTGTATTTGAGCCCAATTTATGGATTGTTTTGACACTTGCCCTGTGAGTGATTTTTTTTTACTGCTTTTATCTTCAAAAATGACACTGTTATCTTTGTCTTTAAATTCATTTTCTATAGTGAGCACTCTTTTAGCGTTTTTGTTCATCTTTGCTGGTTTATTTCTGCTCCTAGGGTATAGGAATTATAGATGCAAACTTTCTTTTTTGACTGGGTCTATGGTCTGATCCCTGGCTTGATTTTAGCCAAAATGTCACCTTGCCTTTGCAGAGGTTTTTTTACTCCTTTATGTACAGGTTCTGACTTAATAGTAGTATGTTCCTGACCCAGTTCTCTCTTTTACCCCATGTTTTCAGGGTTCAGATTTTGTTTGGGGTTCTAGTCATCCCTGCTGGCTTGCTATCTAACTATTGGGACTTCTACTATTGTCAAGCTATCCGGACCTGGTTTGCACTGTGACTAAAAGGCTCTTGCTGGCTTTCCCCTCTCTCCTGCATCCTGGACTTTACTTCCCCCAAAGAGACAGATCTTCATTGAGGATCCTCCATGATGTCTACAACTGAATACTTCTTTGAATCTGCTCTTTTTTTTGGTGGGATCTGTAGTGTGAATTTCAGAGTTGAGGCTTCATTTATCTTTGGTATAGAAAGACTCAGGGAGCATGCTAGCTTCATACTGCCATCTTGGTTCCACCCCGTATGTTTTGCAAAACAGGCTTTTATGGAGGTACAGAGTTAAAAAGGAAAGAGAAAAGATAAGAAGAAAATAAGAAGAGAGAAAGAGAATGAAAATAAAAGGGAAAAGAATATAGGGAGATACAGTTAATAATCAAAACTGTGAATGTGAAAGGGATGAATTCACTCAAAATAGAAGCAGTTAGCAGAACATATTAAAAAACAAAATTCAACAATATTGTAACAGAGAGACACACAGATTAAAAATAAAGTACTGGAGCAGAATCTATTGTATTTCAGCAGAGATTATATTTTTCTTTTAAAAATTTGAGCTCTGGGTGACTAGGTGGCACAATGGATAAAGCACTGGTCCTGGAGTCAGGAGTACCTGGGTTCAAATCTGGTCTCAGATGTTTAATAATTACCTAGCTGTGTGGCCTTGGGCAAGCCACTTAACCCCATTTACCTTGCAAAAAAAAAAACCTAAAAAAAATTTGAGCTCATTGGGAAGTCCCTTGTGCAGTTATGATGGTTTCTTTAGCTGTCTCTCCATGTCCATCTCCCCTTCCTGACATTGTCATTGATACAGTTTGTGCGTGTTCTTATAAATTAATTTCTGAATCTTTTCCCATCATAGCTTTTTTCTATTTTAGATATAGGTTGTATAAGGATAAATATTGATATAAGCTATATATATATATATATATACATATATATATATATATGTATATATCTTATATCCTTATTGAATTGTGTATTCCATAAACATCAGATATACTTTCTTTATTGTGCCCAGAATGATTTCCCTTGACTATTATAAACTCAAAGATAAAATAGGAACTTTCTTCCAAGAAAGCATGGTGCTCCAGAAAGGCTATTTGGTGTTGGTGACAGAGAACCTTAAGTTTACTTTCTTTATGAGCTTTGAAAAGGTATTTAATTTCTCTGACATTTAGTTTCCATTGGCTCCCTATCACTTCAAGGATCAAACATAAAATTCTCTTGCATTCAAAGTCCTTCATAATTTCTCCTTGACCAAGAACTTTTCAGTCTTCTTACATTTTATATGCTCTTTCATGTACTCTGTGACACAGTGACACTGATCTCTTCACTATTCCTCAAACAAGATACTCCATCTCCAGACTCATGGCAGTGTTACTTCTATCATGTCTGTCCACCTAGCCTGGAATTCTCTCCTCCTCATTTCTACCTGCTGACTTCCATATGTCCATTCATGATCCAATTAAAATCTTCTAAGGGAGCCTGTCCTGATTCTGAATGCTAATGTCTTGAATATAATGATTTTCTCTAGTTTATTTGTACATAATACCAAGATCCTATCTCCTATTAGCCTTTGAGCTTCTTAGGAGCATGGTCTCTTTTTTGATTTTCTTTGTATCCTCAGTGCTTTGCACAATGTCTGGAATACTGCTGATATGTTTATTAAATGTTTATTGATTGACTGACTTCACTGATTACATCAGGGTTCCATTTTAACTAATATAGATTAGACTATCCACTTTCATATCCCTAAAACCACAAAAATTTTTTACTTAAGCTATTTTACTTAAGCTATCTCTCCCTCAGTGTTGTGACTTCACAAATCTGGCTTTCTGGTCACCTAAATATATTGCTGGTACAAGTAGAGTCAATGCCCTTTAGATTAAGGGAATTTTGAAGATAATATGAATCATCACTTCCTGCCTTGCTAAGGAGATTTGTGTCCTTAAGAAGATAATACAAAGGGCAGCTAGGTGGCACCGTGAATAAACAACTGGCCCTGGAATCAGGAAGACCTGAGATCAAATTTGGCCTCAAGCACTTAATAATTACCTAATTGTGTAACCTTGGGCAAGTCACTTAACCCCATTCTCTTTCAAAAACCAAAAAAGAAGATAATTCAGGATCAATTTCCTGATTGTGAATGAGTCCTCCTTGAATACATTTTCTGAGTTAAGGATATGTAAACCTCCTTTTGTTATCTGTTATGACCTGTTAAATGAGTGACTCATTTCATCACTTTATGTAACAGGAATAAGCAAGGTGCTGGCCTGAGGCAGGCCACTTCTAACACTCATCTTTAAAATGAAATGGTTGGATTAAGTGAAATGTAAGAAGGATGTTTTAGATCCTTTTAATCCTCCATATTCCAGCTATTTCATTCTTATTGGTCAGATATAATTCCAAAGTAGCAACTACTCTCATTTCTTCATCTATTTCTTGATATAGGACATGGTTAGTGAGATTAGTTTACAGTAAACCAGATGTTATACTCTAACTGAATAGGATAAAGTTCCTGGTGAACATCTGGAGAGTTGTATCTCTCCATCAAGATGCTTCAATGCTTCAACAAATCAGTCCATAAGCATTGATTAAGTACATGTTCTGTGGTAGGTATAGTGCAAAGAACTGGACAATAAAAATAATTCCCATGCTCATAGAGCTTCTATTTCAATGAAGGAAGAAAAAAGTATGTAGAGAGATAGACAGACAGACAAACACACACACAGACAGACAGAGAGAGAGAGAGAGAGAGAGAGAGAGAGAGAGAGAGAGAGAGAAAGAGAGAAAGAGAGATTACAAGTCCTAAAAGTTCAAATTGGCTGAAGTTAGGTGTTCTGGACTTAATGCTTACCAGTCCTCTGGTAGGTTAAATTGGATTTGGAGGCAAAATGTGATCCTCCTAAGTCATTTAAGAATTAACAAGAGAAAATTTACTTTGCCATAGTAGGGGATTATACAACAAGAAGAGCCATTGAGGTTGTGGTAATCTAGTAAATATTTAACAATTGGCTTTCTGGGGATGAAGAAAAAGTATCTATAGCATACTTTTAAGTTTAATAGGCAATGTTAAAATTTTCTCCATCTTATTGTTGAATCTAGACAATCAACAAAACAACAAAACCTCAAATTGTACCATTCACCAGTTTCCAAGATATAAATGCATTCAAATTACTAGACTTTCACAAGTCAGAATGCCTGCAGCATAACCCTGAGCACTCCCTGAAGATGATTCAATTGAGAAAAATTTCCTTGCCTTGGCTGCCAATATACATCTATCATCTAAAGATCCAAGAGCATCTAGAGCTCTCATGACTGTTTTCTTCTCAGGTCACCAGGCACAGGATCAGACAG
The DNA here is from genome assembly GCF_037893015.1 of Macrotis lagotis. NCBI lineage: Eukaryota > Metazoa > Chordata > Mammalia > Peramelemorphia > Peramelidae > Macrotis > Macrotis lagotis. The sequence goes on along the minus strand of NC_133662.1, from coordinate 95,279,097 downwards.
TCCTCTAAGACAAATAAAGTTTGAGGAAAGTCTATATACATTTTAAAGAAAAACTAGCCTAGCTCTCATAGGGTCAAGAATTAGGATATCGTCCTGATCATATTCTTACATGAACTGACTGTACTGTACTGGCCTAATCCCCTTGATAGTAAGGTTCTTAAGTATTTTAGAATACCTCCTATCACTTAAATGATTTAGAAGCTATTATTGGTCAACCCTGATCTCTGAAATTCAAGAGGGCAGCCCTAAAGAGGGAAAAGAAAGCTAAAGGAGAGAGAAAAGTGTGTGTCTGAGGGAGTAAATAAAGTTTGGAAAGTGCCAGGAAGGAGACTTCCAAGTCAATATGATCATATCCTTATGGTGACCAGTTCCAGATCTCTACAGTTGATTGAGAACATTAAAGTTACAGCAAAAATGATGATATTAACATCATTGGTTTCTTTTAAGTCCCAGTTGAAATTCTACCTTTTACAAGAAGACTTCGCCAATCCTTTTTAATTCCAATAGCCTCTTTCAGTTAATACATTCTTCTTATTCTTCTTAATTTCAACACCTTCTCTTGGCTTTTTTACTCCTATTTATTCTGTATATAGTTGGCTTTATATATAGTTGTTTGCTTGCTATCTCCCCTATTAAATTGAAAACTCCTTGAGGGCAGATATCCTTTTATATTTTCAATGCTTAGTAGGGTACTTGGCATATAATAGGTGCTTTATAAATATTTATTGATCAGTTAGTTCGTTGCAACTTCCGAGTCCTCACTAAAGGCAAAGGAGAAGTGTCCTCTTACATTACCCACTTAGCATTCCTAGGGCTTTCAGCCAGGACCTCATCCAACTGGCATATGTTATCTAGGAGCATGCTACATTCCTGGCTCTGATTTGGACACACTAAGTAATTCTAAGTAATTTTGCGATGCTTGAGGAATCTAGAGAGGGGAAAGAAAAGAATGTGCCTTGACCAGAAGCCTAATGAGAACTAAACTAAAGATAGTTTGTTCTACATAATCTGATGTCAGCTCTGAGTAGAGCTAGGACATATTATCATGTGGGCTAGCACATAGTAATAAGTTTGGACCATCTCTTTTGTGAGGTAATTTTTTAAAAAAAAATGCATCATACATATACATATGTATATATTTAGTTAGTATTTTAAACTACAGGGAAACAAAGGAAATATTATTTGATGTAAACTATTTAACTATGCATTTGTATTCTTTATATTTAACATCTCTGCATATATAGAATTTATAATCTGTTCTTGTCCTAACTGTTGAAAATATACTTCTTGATAATATAGATTGTTTCATTTATTCTTATTTGTATTTTTCAGTGTCTTACAAAGTGTCTGATGCCCAGTAGGTGCTTAAGAAATAATAATTCTTCTCTTTAAAATTCTTTCTTTCATAAATGCAAATGCCAGTCACTGACCTACAATCAATGGGTTGTGCTCAAAGAGAAACTGATGATCAATTAATGAATCATTGTTCTTTTAGGATCATAGATTCAGAACTGGATAGGACCGTAAAGATCAAAAGGAAAGAATATGGAATGTGGAATCACAGGACTGATTTTCAGTCCTATACCTGAAATTCTCTACCTTTGTGTCTTTGGGTAGCAGGATGGTGAATGAATAAAGCCCTGAACCTGCAGTTAGGAAGATCTAGGTTCACATTCCACCTCAGATTCTAGTTGTGTGACCTTGGGCAAGTCACATAACCCAGTTTGCCTTAATTTCCTCATCTGTAAAAAATGCAGGAAAAGGAAATGACACCCCTATCTTTGCCCAGAAAATTCCAGATGTGATCATGAAGAATCAGACACAACTACAAAATTACTTGGACAAATTCCTTAACAGCTAAGCTCAGCTGAATCAGTATGCTCAAGTATAAAAGGAAGGGAGTGGAAGTGATGATATCTAAAAGGTTCTTTCTGACATCAATTATAAATCTTTGACCTAGTAAAATCCTTTATAGATGAGGAAACTGAGCCCAAAGAAGTAACACAATATTCTGTAGGAGAATAGGACTGGACTCAAGATCCTCCAACTCTAAAAGGGACCTTCATTCATTATACCATGGCTTAAAACACATTTTAAGGAGGTTGATTAGACCTAGGGATGCAGTCTGATTTTTTTTTATTTTGACTTCAATAATGTCGGACCCTACTACTCCCCAACAAATTAGGGGAAAAAAAGCTACTCAGAGTCTTACATATTTAAAAACTGGAAAAGAATTTATAGAGCATTAAGTCCAACCCCCTCATTTTAAGTAGAGGAAACTGAGGTACAGAGAGGTTAATTTCTTGGTTATTTAAAAATTTTTTTAAATATAAGGAAATGGGGTTATGTGATTTTCCCAAGGCCACAGAGCTAGGTAATTATCAAGTGTTGGAGGCTGGGTTTGAACTCAGGTCCTCCTGATTCCAGGGGCAGTGCTCTATCCACTGCACCACCTAGCTGCCCTAGAAAGATCAATTTCATACAAGTCAGAGATCACACAGCTAGGAAGTATCAGAGATGATATCTGAACCCAGATTCTGTTATATCCAGCTCTTTCCAATGTACTATATTGTCATTCATTGACATATGCCAGATTTTAAGTGACAAAGGAGTGGCAAGGAATTGGAGGCAGTGAATCTAAATTAAAAGAAGAAATTAAAATAAGGAGAAATGTACATAGCCTCTTTTCTATCCTAATATTTTCATAAACATTAAGAGTTAAATATTATTATTTATTAATTATATACCATGCTATAATGAGGCGGCTAGGTGGCATAGTAGATGAAGCCTGGAGTTGAGAAGACCTGAGTGAAATCCAACCATAGTTATTACTAACTGTGTAACAATTTCATCACTGGTAAAATAGGGGATACTAATTGTACCTATGTCCTAGGGTGATAAATTAGACAATAACTGTAAATCACTTATCACATATAAATGCTTTAACTATTATTATTCACATCCCATCACTGTAGACTAGAATGGGATGGAGTGGTGGATATTCATACAGAAGATTTTATTTGATTTCCACTGACCTGTGGCTGATAGAAGATGAACTGCTGGGTTCTGTGTGAATGGCAAAAGATGACTTCAATCCCTGGAAGCATTAAAGCGGGCATATCACATATATAACCTTCTCAGACCCATTCATTTACAAAAACTCAAGAAATTACTAAGGAATGATTATAAAGAAACTAATGGCATAATCATCACAGGGAACTATTTATAAACATTATAGGGAATTATAAATGATAGAAATAAGTTTATGACATGGCAATTTTTAGATATTATTATTATATAAGGAAGATTGCAGTAATTTGATTTTCTATTCAAATATAACAGTTTAAAAAAGAAAAAAAAAATAACCCCTAACAGGAAAAAGTCTTAAGTATTTCTTGGATAATTGGAGATCATTTGAAAATCTAAATTCCCAGCATCTTGAATTAACTAAGTTAAGAAGGTCATTCTAATCATCAGAAATATATTTGGGAGAGAAAGAAGTTTAACTCTCATAATTTTCTCATAGAAACAGAACAGAAATGAATTAAATGAAAAGGCTAGAGGGTTTATGCTGATAACATAGATGGAAGTTAATTATTGAATTGAGAAGGTGGGGCTACATTTGCCCTGACAGTACAAACAGCCAAAAAGAATGTTGGAAGTGTTTTTTATCACACTCTTCATGTCAATATTTATTAAGTAGAAAGACTCTGATTCTAAACCACAGATCATCTAGATCTGATGGGTTCTGTTTCACATCCCTTAGTCATCATACATTTTGAAATGATGCCTGTGGTCTGGGGGCTCTCAACTTAGAAATAATACTCTATGGCCAGAATGACCAGTTATAGATTCCTGAAGTAAATGATATTTCAAGAGGAAAAGGGTGAGCCTGAGTTGCAAGAAGAACATATTTTGATTTTCCTTGTAATACCTTTTAGGCTAGTGTGCCTATGATATGCCTATAATATGCTTATGAAGAAGTAGCCTAACATGATTAAGACTGCTCACCTTGATTTCCTATTCCCCCATTATTTTTTTATGGAAATGTTCCCATTTCAAACACTGAGTCAAAGCAAACTTTCATGAAATTAAAAAAAAAACATTTTACCAGCCTCACTTCAGGACATTCAAATGCATTTGTCGATCAAGTTTATGTTAATGTTTGAATTTATTGATGAGCAGAGTATTGTGAGAAATATAAAGTTCTGTTTTTGTTTTTGTAGATGTACAGCTGAAACAAGCATTAATTATAAAGTCTATATAAGATCTGGTCCTTGTTCTAACAGAACTTACACTCTATCAGAGTTCAAAATAAGAAATGCAGATAAACATCATATCCAATGTTATGTAATTAGAATAGAGTTTAAATTCAGAATACGGATTGAATGATGACACATTCATTATGTAAGGAAAAGCAATATTCATTTAATTATGATTTCCAAACTAAGAAAATTTGGGGGAGAGGTAGCAGAACATAGATAGAAAAGGGGAAGGTGGACAAATATGCATGTAGTAGAAGAAGAATTTCAAAATGATAGTTAAATTGAAAGTAACCTATTTTGGGGCTCAACTAGATATAGTAGACAAAGCAATATACTCACCCAACAGAATCATTTTGACTTCTAAACAAGACTTATTGACTGTGCGAGGATTTTGTCCCATAGGAAGTAGTCTCTGATTTAGAGGACTTGGCTACAGGGTAAAAGGCAATGCTCAATGGCTCAAAGGTTTCAGAAGCATACAGAAAACATTCAGTTGGCTGCAGGAAAAAGAAGAGAAAGAAATGTGTTTATAAAGTATTGCCTCAGGGTGGCTAGGTGGTGTAGTGGATAAAGCACCAGCCCTGGAGTCAGGAGTACCTGGGTTCAAATCTGGTTTCAGACACTTAATAATTATCTAGCTGTGTGGCCTTAGGCAAGCCACTTAACCCCATTTGCCTTGCAAAAACCTAAAAAAAATAAAGTATTGCCTAGGCAGCTAGTTGGCACAATGGATTGAATGCCAGGCCTAGAGTCAGAATTCTTCCTGAGTTCAAATCTCACCTCAGATCCTTACTAACTGTATGACCTTGGGCAAATTACTTAACCCTGTCTGCCTCAGGTATTCAACTGTAAAATAAGCTGGAGAAGGAAATGGCAAACCACTCTGTTATCTTTGCCAAGAAAACCCCAAATGGGTTACAAAGACTTGTAAAGTAACTGAATGATTTAACAACAACGAATACTTGCTATATCCCAAATACAGTGATGAATTCTTTACAATATTACCTCATTTGATTTCATTATAGCATGTAGTATGTCTTAGAGAATAATACATGAAACTGGAAGGACAGGTTAGCACCAGTTTGTGAAGGATTAGAACACCAGGCAAAATACAAAAATTAGAAGGCAGAGTAATTGATCTGAGAAACAGGAAAATAGCAGTTCTTACTATTTATCATGATGAGATCACCAGTCTTTCTATCCCATACTGACCTGTCTTTCATCAGTCTATGAAAGCAGACTTAGCACAGTCTTTTATATTTAATTCTAAACTAGCCCTCATATAGAGGAATTAACTTGTTAAAGAATAAAAAAAGAAAGTCAAGTTAAACCTTATTATTGCAAAGTTTTATAGCTTTGGTGAATCTGGAAACTTGCATGGTTTTCATTGTGTTATATTTCAGTTTATCTAGCTGAGAGTGTTTTGAAGAAAATGTTCTATACTTCAAGTTCTTAAGAGGTCTTAATGTTTATAACATACAAGTAAGAGGACAATTAAGATTTTGTGTCAAAAATAATCAATGACTAAATAGCCCATTTTCCCTGAAATCTACTCTAGGCTCAAGGTTATGTTCAGGTTCAGTATAAAACACATGATGAGTTCACCCACTTGAGAGTTTCTACCATTGTATTTTTCATTTTTATGTTTCTAAAGGACCAAGTAGAAGATATACTAAGACAATAATTAAGTAGCATAACAAATAAATTACAGGAAAAATTACCACTATCTACTCTCCCACAGATTCCCACATGGGTCCAGGGAGCATAGGTGAAAAGGACATATTCATACAGAACTTAAATAGAGAATTCAGAGACTCAGGGAACAATGATAGCTGGGTTAATACACATAACAGAAACAGCTCACATTCATATGGCTACACCCATACTGGAATCCCTCTCTGCCTCCAAAGCTATTACTTGTTCTCTTCTCATAGTTTCCAATGTCATCAGCTGGTTTATCTAAGTCATCAGGATGAAAATTGCTTTCACTCTGCCTTTTAATGACTGGGCTCTTCTGCTTGTCTATTCTCTCTAATGTGTGGCTATTTCCTGGTGTCTTTGTTGAGCTGCTTTTTTGCTATGTCTTTACTGCTGTCACTGAAATCTATTTCTATAATATTTTTCCCTGAATGGAAGGGCCTTAGTTCTTTTAACTTATAATGTCAGGAACCATTATTCAGTTCCTTACCTGATCAGTTAATTTATAGGAATTATTTTTGTATTTTGAATTACCTTAATTCTACTCTTTGAAGAAATTCATTTCAATTTTTTCAACTCCTTTCAACCCCCTAGTCTGACAGTTACCCTCTCCTGCTCCACCCTATAACTTGCCTGGTCACAGCTATCCTCCTTTGACAACAGTTTTGGAGACCCTCCCACTTCTGAGGGATGATACATTCCCTCAAATCCTGAGTTCAGTGACATGGTTGTTCCTTACATACTTTATTTTCTGATTTTAGTGACTAGAAACTTCACTGACTGCACCTCCCCCACAACCCTGTATCAGAAATGCTCTTCTACCCCATTTCCATTCCCTGTTTTTTTTCAACCTAGCTTCAATCTTACCTCCTTTTCCAGTCTCCCTCAATGCTAGTGTCTTCCTTTGGTTAATTATCTCCAATTTATCTTGTATAGATTTGTCTATGCATTTTTTATGTATATTGTCTCCCTATTAGATTAAGAACTCTATGATTGTTTAGGGAAGCCTAGTGGATAGAATGCTGGACCTGCAATCAGGAAGAGCTGAGTTCAGTTTTGGCCTCAGATATTTCTAACTACCATCCTGGACAACTGCTTAACTGTCTGCCTCAGTTTTCTGTAAAATGGTGATAATAACAGTACTTACTTTGCTTGGTTGTGAAAATTAAATGAGATATTTACATAGGTTTTAGCACAGTTCTAACATATCATAGGCACTTAAGAAATGTTGAAAGACAGACTACATATAACAGAAGTCAAAGGTCACTGACCGCCAATGGTCCCACAAATGATAATAAGGGATTTAAAGGAACTATTAAAGATATTCAGAAAAAAATTCTAGCTGCAGAATGAAGGATGTATTGATTACAAGGTGATTGGAGAGAAGAATGCAGGTAGAAAGTTGCTTGTACCAGATAAGAGTCACAATATAAGCTGAAATGGAGAAATTTTTTAAGGTCATGGCAACTAACTATGGGAGGTAAGGGGTAGGGAATAGTACCCTGAGATTTTCTTTTTTTTTAGGGTTTTTTTTTGCAGGACAAATGGGGTTAAGTTGCTTGCCCAAGGCCACACAGCTAGGTAATTATTAAGTGTCTGAGACCGGATTTGAACCCAGGTACTCCTGACTCCAAGGCCGGTGCTTTATCCACTATGCCACCTAGCCTCCCTTGAGATTTTCTTTAAAAAGGTTATAGAAAAAGCATATTTGTGTTTGTGTGAATAACTGTTCATCTATTAGATTGTAAATTCCTATAAGACTGGGACTGTCTTCTGCCTCTGTTCGTTTCCTTAACATTTAGCAAAGTTCTAGGCATGTCATAGGCACCTGATACATGTTTACTGATTGATTTTAAACTTTGGGTTTCCACTAACATCCAGTGTCAAATAACTGAGGGCAATTCTAGTATAGAGTACAGGATAACAGAAAGTCAAGTTCCTGTTATACTTCAAATGTGCTCTATCCCTCTATCTTGTAGTGATCTCAAATTGTTTGCAGTGTATTGAAAATGCTGAAATGTCAATGGACCATTAAATACATCTGAGCATGTTTGGTTAGATAAAATGATTCAGGAGTTATAGATAAATTATCATTTGGGAAAGGTGAGAGGTCAACGATTATGCAGGAAAGAAGAGGTAAATCTCTTCCAAAGAGAGAGGAAAATAAAAATTAAAAAAATAGAAAGCTTCAAAAGATATCCTGAATAAGTTTCCTAGATTCCAACATAATGAAATGAATCTGATAAAATTATTTCAATTACAATTCCTGAAAATATTTTAATATTATGAACATTGTTCTAATTCTTTTTTTTTTAGGTTTTTTTTTGCCCAAGACCACACAGCTAGGTAATTATTAAGTGTCTGAGGACAGATTTGAACTTAGGGACTCCTGACCCCAGGGCTGGTGCTCTATCCATCTAATTCATCTTTAAGAGTAGTGGATGAAACTCTTTTCATTCATTTTTGTAGAAGTTAAGAAATTAAAAAAATTTCAGTAATGTTTCTTAAATTTGATTCCTTGTTCAAATCACTTCCAAAATTATATGCAATCTCAGCTTTCAATTTTCTAGACTTTTTGAATACTGTGTCATATATTACTATATATAACTTCTATCGTACATGGAAGGAATAAATGATTCTCAGGAACTGGGAATAAGGAATCATGAATTATGTGATGTCATTTATTCTCATAGAGTCAATCATCATTTCTATGGGAATATCTCCCAATTCTACATACTCAACTAAAATTTGTCACCTAAATTTCTAGGCCCCCCCATTACTAACTGTCTACTTAAATTTTTCCACCTGAATGTTCCACTGGGAATTTTTTTATTAATTTAATTAATATTTAAAAATAGAAACTACCATCTTCTCACCTAAATCCTCCTTTTTCAAACTTCATTATTTCTGATGAGGGGACTCGCTATCCTTCCAGTCACATACAGTTTGTAAATTGAATCATTCTCAATTCTTTCTTCATACTTATCCTCAAATCTGACTAGTTACTAAATATTATTGGTTCTACTAATAAAAATAGAAGGGAGAAATCTGACTTCCCTCTTTAATAGCCTCTAACCTATCCTAAACTCTTATCCCTTTCCTCCTACAGAATATCTCTATTTCCATATTCTTCCCTCTCCTTTGCTTCTTCTATGCTGCTGTATAAATAACCTTCTTAATGTGCAGGTCTGATCAGGTCATTCTATTATTTTTTTCCTGCCTCTGTCCATTGGCATAAGGGAACCCTGTTGCTGGAAAGTCATTTCTCTTCAAATTAGAATATCAGAATCTTTATATTACTTTATAGTTCAGTTCAATTGCTGTCTCCCCAAACAGTCATCAGCAACTTTCATCTCCATTCTGACACTTGAACTCCACATCTTTTTATTAATATTTAATTTTTCCAAATACATGTTGTGAAAGTTTTTCAACATTCATCCATATCCATGTGTGTATTTTTAAGATACAAAATTTCCTTCCACCCTTCCTTCCCACTCTCTTCCCCTCAGTGGTGAACAGTCAGGATAATATTGTACATACACATTTGTGTTAAACATGTTTACAGATTAGTCATTTTCTTTTTGTTTTCTGTAGCATAGTTTTATTTTTTTATATTTTTATTTAATATTTATTTATTCTTATTTTGTACAATGTTGTTTATACATTAATAAAATATTCTTGTTTAAGAGTAAACAAAATGCCCCCTCCCCTCCAAAAATATAGACTCACTTGAGTGATAAAGTAAAGGGGAGAGAAAAAAATTAAAATTAAAATAAAAAAAATAATAGTAATAATTGTAGGTATGGCCAGGTGGCGCAGTGGATGGAGCACCAACCCTGGAGCCAGGAGCACCCAAGCCCATATCAGGCCTCGTACACCCAACAATCACCCAGCTGTGTGACATGCAAGCCACCCCAACCCTACTGCCCTGCATAAACCAAAAAAGAAAAAAAGAAAAAAGAGACCTAAAATAAAATAAAATAGTAATAATAGTAGGGGCACTGGGTGGCGGACAGAGCGCTGGTCCTTGATCCAGGAGCACCTGGGTCCAAATCCGGCCTCAGACACCAAAGATCACCCTGCTATGCGGCCCCAGGCAGCCTACCCAGCCCCATTTGTCCTGCACCCCGCCCCCAAATAATAATAATAAAAAATGTGCTTCAGTCTGTGTTCCAACACCACCAACTCCATCGTAGGTGGATCACATTTTTTATGATAAGTCTATCGCAAAAGTTAATTCCATATTTTTCCACCATTGCCATTGCTGATCGCAACTGCCTCCTTTCGTATTTCTCCACTACCATGTACTATATTTTCTCTCTCCTTTCACTCTGACTCTGCTGTAGGGTAGCTGAGTGGTGCAGCAGACAGATCCCTGGCCCTGGGGCAAAGAGGCCCCATACCACCCCTTAGGCCCAGCATCCACCTGGCCCTATGGTGCCAGAGAGGCCATACAATCCCAGCCCCTTGCAAGAAGTAAAAAAGAAAATGTGTTATATCTGACCACTCTCCCCCCATGGTCCATCCTCTCCTCCATCACTCACACCCCCCTTCCCCTGGCCCCCCTTCCTTCTTACTCCAGATGCCTATACCACATTGAGTATATGTGCTGTTTCCTCTCCTAACCACCTCTGATGAGAGCAAAGATTCCCTCATTACCCCTTGCCTTCCCCTCTTCCATATCATTGCAATGGCTCATTGTAATAAAGAACAATCTTATTATAGGAAATATCTTGGCCTATTCCTCCTCTCCTTTTTCTTTCTCCCATTACATTTCCCTTTTTTCTATTGACTCCATTTTTACACCATATTTTATCTTCAAATTCAGCTTTCTCCTGTGCTTCATCTATAAAAGCTCCTTCATATGAGTATTATCAGTGTCATTTTTTCTATACAGGAATATATGCAATTCGTCATCATTAAGTCCCTCATATTTTCCCCTTCTCCTCCCATCTCTATGCTTCACCTGAGTCCTATATTTGAAGATCAAACCTTTTGTTCAGCTCTGGCCATTACAACAAGAACATTTGAAATTCCCCTGGTTCATTGAAAGTCCATCTTTTTCCCTGGAAGAGGACATTCAGTTTTGCTGGGTAGTTGATTCTCGGTTGCATTCTAAGCTCTTTTGCCTTCTGGTATATTATATTCCAAGCCCTATGAGCTTTTACTGTAGTTGCTGTTAAGTCCTGTGTGATCCTGACTGCAGCTCCATGATATTTAAATTGTGTCCTTCTGGATGCTTGTAATATTTTCTCTTTGACTTTGGAGTTCTGAAACTTGGCTATAATATTCTTGGGGGTTGGTTTTTTGGGATATCTTTCTCGGGGGGATCTGTGGATTCTGTGGATTCTCTCCATTTTTATTTTTCCTCTTCTCTCCATTTTTTTTTTCCCTCTGCTTCTCAGGGCAATTTTCCTGTAGTAATTCTTTGAAAATGATGTCGAAAAAATAAAAAAAAGCAAAAAAATGATGTCAAGGCTCTTTTCCTGATCATGACTTTCAGGTATTCCACTAATTTTTAAATTATCTTTCCTAAATCTATTTTCCATATCAGTTGTTTTCTTTTTTCAATGAGATCTTTCACATTTTCTTCTAATTTTTCATTCTTCTGGCTTTGAAGTATTGAGTCTTGATTTCTCGTAAATTCATCAATCTCTCTGAGTTGTATTTTTTGTCTGAAGGATTTGTTTTCCTCAGAGAGCTTTCTTATCTCTTTTTCCATCTGGCCAGTTCTTCTTTTTAAAGCATTCTTCTCCTCAGTAACTTTTTGAACTGTTTTATCCATTTGACCTAAGTTGGTTTTTAGCATGTTATTTTCTTTAGCATTTTTTGGATTTCCTTGATTAAGCTGCTGACTTCATTTTCATGTTTTTCCTGAATCTCTCTCATTTCTTTTTCCCACTTTTTCTTTTGACTCCCTCATTAGACTTTATTTTTAGGTTTTTGCAAGGCAAATGGGGTTAAGTGTCTTGCCCAAGGCCACACAGCTAGGTAATTATTAAATGTCTGAGACCAGATTTGAACCCAGGTACTCCTGACTCCAAGGCTGGTGCTTTATCCATGCCACCTAGCAGCTCCCCTCATTTGATTTTCAAAGTCTTTTTTGAGCTCAGTCATAGCCTGAGCCCAATTTATGTTTTTCCTGGAGTCTTTAGATGCAGGAGCTTGTGCTTCCTCATCTTCAGACTGAGTGTTTTGATCCTTCTTGGGCTCACAGGCAAAATATTTCTCAATGGTTTTCCTCTTGTTTCTCTGCTTGCTCATTTTCCCAGCCTTAGCCTGTTTTGGGGGTGCTTCCTGAGCTTTTGGGACACACCCACAAGGATCTCAGTGTATGAAGCTCTGTCCTCCTTCCTGGTCTGTGAATGACCATAAGCGCCCCCCTCTGCCACAAGGCTGAGGTTGGGGGGGGCTGCTGTTCTATGGTGGGGCCTAGACTGAAATCAGGATCTGAATGTGGTCAGAACCCCAGAGTTCTGTTCCAGGGCCAGAGCTCAGCAGACTTGCTCCACTCCCCTCCCTAGGTTCAATAGGCTCATGTCCTGGGGGTCCTGCTTATGGGCTCTGTCTGCTTCTGTTTTCTGGATCTGGACTACCTTGGCCATGCTGCTTGCTGTGTGCCCTAAGGGCTGGGCTTCACGTGCTTGGTCTGGCAGAGAGCCCCGCTGTTCCCCCAATTTGTGCTTGGTGCTCTCCAGGAATAGGTCAGGAAACTCCCCTGCTGCTGTGAGCCACTGCTCCCAGCACCCTGGGGCTGCCTCCAGGAGGCTGAAGTTCTTTCGTTCTGGCAGGCCACCCCTCTGAGGTGACGCCCCTCCAAGGCCTGGGAACAGAGCCTTTCTGCTCTTTTCCAGGTTGCCTTGGGTAGGAGAACTGCCTCACGGGGTCCTTCTGTGGGTTCTGTCTCTCGAAAATTTAGTTAGAGTCCTTAGTTATAAGTTTTATGAGAGAGAGTGTAAGAGAGGATCCTCTCTTATCACCATCTTGGCTCTGCTTCCCCACCCCCACCCCAGTTTAGTCATTTTTAATATGAGGAATTAAGATTAAGGGAAAGAAATACAAAAGAGATATTTTTTAAAAGTGAATGTAGTCTTTATCAGATTCTGAAGGTTTTTGTTTTTGGTTTGTTTTTCTTCCTCTGGATGGGGATAACTTTGCTCATGGTTGCTCTAATATGGTTGTCCTACCTCTCTGAACTGCTGAGAGGAATTGCTTCCATCAAGGTTGCTCATCTCACAATGTCGCTGTTAATTTGTATATTGTTCTTTTGGTTCTATTCCCTTCACTCAGCATCAGACCCTATAATTCATTCCATGCTTCTCTAGAGTCCAACAATTTATGGTTTCTTATGTAACAATAGTATTCCATAATATTCATGTACCATAACTTGTTAAACCATTACCCAATTGATAGGCATCCCCTCAATTTCCAAATTGTTGCCAGTACAAAAAGAGCTACTATGAATATTTTAGAACATGTTGGACATTTCCCATTTTTTTATGATTTCTTCTGGATATAGTCCTGGAATTGGAATTGCTGGGTCAAAGGGTATGAACAGCTTTATTGCTCTTTGGGCATAGTTTCATATTGTTCTTCAGAATCATTGGATCAGTTCACAACTCCATGAGTAATGCATTAATATCCTAATCTTCCCACAACCTTTCCAATACTGATCATTTTCCCACTATGCCATCTTAGCCAGTCTGATAGGTATGATTTTTAATTTGCACTTCTCTAGTCAATAATAATTTGGAGCATTTTTTCATTTGGTTATACATAGCTTTATTTTCTTCATTTGAAAACTGTCTATTCATACCCTTTGATCATTTATCACTTGGGGAATGACTTGTAACCTTATAAATTTGATACAATATTTTTTAGAAATGAAACCTTTATCAAATCTCCCAGTTGTGAAGATTGTTTACAAGCTTTCTGCTGTCCTTCCACTTTTGGCAGTATTGATTTTATTAGTGCAAAACCATTTTAATTTAATATGATTAAAATAATTCATTTTGCAGTTTACAATATACTCTATTTCTTGTTTGGTCATAAATTTGTCCCATTTCCATAGATCTTTTTTTTTAGGTTTTTTTGTAAGGCAACTGGGGTTAAGTAGCTTGCCCAAGGACACACAGCTAGGTAATTAAGTGTCTGAGACCGGATTTGAACCCAGGTGGGCCGGTCCTTTATCTACTACGCCACCTAGCCGCTCCTATTTCCATAGATCTTATGGGGTATTTCTTGGTTTATTCATTAATCTATGGTGTCACCCTTTATGTCTAAATCCTGTGCTCATTTTGCCCTTATTTTGGTATATGGTGTGAGATTGGAACTATGCCTAGTTTTAGCCATCCTATTTTCCAGTTGTCCCAACAATTGTTGTCCAATAGTGAGTTCTTATCCTTTGTTTTTGTCAAACAGTATGTTACTATAGTCATTTATTACTGTTTCTTTTGTATTTATACTAATCCACAGATCTATTACTCTATTTCCTAACCAGTACCAAGGAGTTTTGAAGACTGCAACTTTATAGTATAGATCAGGCAGAGCCAGGTCACCTTCTTTTACATTTTTTTTCACCAGTTCCCTTGATACTCTTGACCTTTTGTTGCTCCAGATGAATTTTGTTACTATTTTTTCTAGTTAAATAAAGTAGTTATTCTGTAGTTTGAATAAGTAATTTAATTTGGGTAGAATCGTCATTTTGATTATATTAGCTCGACCTAACCATGAGCAATTGACATTTTTCCAATTATTTAGATCTGATTTTGTTTGGGTGAGAAGTTCTTTATAATTATGTTCATACAGTTTCTGGATTTGTCTTGGGAGGTAGATTCCCAAATATTTAATGTTGTTTACAGTTACTTTAAATGGAATTTCTCTTTCTTGCTCTTTGGCTTTCTTTTTCCTATATGGAAATGCTGATGATTGATGTGAATTTATTTTATATCCTACTTTTCTGAATTTGTTAATTGTTTCAAGGAGATTTTTAGATGATTTTCTTCGGTTCTCTTAAGCATGCCATCATATCATCTGCAAAGAATGAAAGCTTTGCTTCCTTACTGCAAAGGAAAAAGATTCCTTCAATTTATTTTTCTTCTCTTATTGCCAAAGCTAACATGTCTAATACTATAATGAATAATAATGGGGATAATAGGGATCCTTGTTTCACAAGCTTGATCTTATTGAAAATGTTCTGAGTTTATTCCCATTACATATAATATTTGTTGATGGTTTTAGATAGATACTACTTATTATTTTAAGTAAAACTCCATATATTCCTAAACATTTTAAAGCATTTATTGAGTTAATCATATAATTTCTGCTGGTGTTGCTATTGATATGTTCAATTATGTTGAGTGTTTTCCTAATATTGAATCATCCCTGTTGACCTGGTATAAATCCTATCTGATCTTGTTATAGTATCCTATTAATAACTTGTTGTAATGTCATTGGTAAAAATTTATTTAAAATTTTTGCATCAATGTGCATTAAGGAGATTGGTCTATAATTTTTTTAAATTTGATTCTGTCTGATTTAGATATCAGCACCATGTTGGTATCATAAAAGTAATATGGCAGCACTCTTTCTATTTTTTTTAAATAGTTTATGTAGAATGGGAATTAATTGTTCTTTAAATGTTTGGTAAAATTTACTTGTAAATCCATCTGAACCTGGAGACTTTTTCTTAGGGAGTTTATTGATGGTTTCTTTAATTTCTTTTTTTCTGAAATGGGGCTATTTAAGTAATTTCTTTCCTCTACTGTTAATCTGAGCATTTTGTATTTTTATAATAATAATAATCCATTTCCTTCAGGTTCCCAAATTTATTGGCATACAGTTCAGCAAAGTAGTTCTGAATTTTCTCTTTGTTTTCCTCCTCATTGGTGGTTAGTTTATTCTTTTCTCTTTTGATACTGGTAATTTGGTTATCTTCTTTCTTTTTTTTTAATCAGATTAACCAAAGATTTATCTATTTTATTGGATTTTTCATAAAGCTCTTAGTTTTATTTATTAGATCAATGGTTTTCCTGTTTTCAATTTTATTAATCTCTCCATTGGTATTTAATTGGGGAATCTTTAATTTGTTAATTTTTAGTTGCACACCCAATTCATTGATTTCCTATTTCTTTATCATATTTATATCAGCATTTAGAGATATAAAGTTTCCCCTCAAAAATGCCTTGACTGCATCCCATAAATTTTGGTTTGATGTCTCATTATTATCATTTTCTTTGATATGTTTATTATTTCTATGATTTACTATTTGATTCATTCATTAGTTAAAATTGCATCATTTAATCTCCAGTTAGTTTTTGGTTTCTCTTTCCATTACCTTTATTAAATTTAACTTTTATTGCAATGTGATCTGAGAAGTATACATGTATTATTTCTACCATTCTGCATTTAATTAAAAGGATTTTGTGTGCTAATACATGGTCAGTTTTAGTATAGGTGCTATCTACTGCCAAGAAAAAGCTATATCCTTTTCTATTCCCATTAAGTTTTCTCCAGAGTTCCATCATATCTAAGTTTTCTAAGATATCATTCACCTTCTTAATTTCCTTCTTGTTTATTATGTATATTTATCTAGTTCTGAGGAGACTGAGGATTCCCATTATTTAAATTTTGATATTTATGTCTCCTTGTAATTCACTCAGCTTTTGCTCTAAGAATGTGGATGCTATACTACTAGGTGCATATATGTTTAATAATGATACAGCTTTATTACCTATGGCAACTTTTAAGAAGTTGTAGCTTCCTTCCTTATCCATTTTAATATTTTTGCTTTTGTTTCATCTGAGATCAGGATCATTGCCCTTGTTTTTTTTTTACTTCAGTTGAAGCATAATCTATTTTGCTCCATCCTTTTACCTTTACCCTGTCTTTATCACTCTGCTTCAAATATGTTGTGAACAACATATTGTAGGATTCTGGCTCTTAGTCCATTCTACTATCTGCTTCTGTTTTATAAGACAGTTCATTCATTCACATTTACAGTTAAGTTTGCTAATTCTATATTTCCCTCTATGCTATCTTTCCCCATTTATATTTTTCTCTTTCCTCTTATTCCTTCTCCCTTTCCCCTTTAACTTCTTTTTAAATTTAACTTTCAGTTTATTTTCTCGTATACCTCTGTCTTCCCTTTTATCAGTCCCTTCTTTCCTTATCTTTCCCTTCCCTGGTCCTCCCTTCTTTGTTGAGTAGAATAAATTTTTAAAGGCAAGTGAGATTATTCCCTATCTGAGCCAAATATATTGAATAGAATTTTCTCAGTGTTCACACCCTCTCTTCTTTCCTTCTAAAATTATAGCTCTTTGTGCCTCTTCACCTGGTGTTATTTATCACTCAAGTACTATTAATCAGGTGTCATCAAACACAGCTTGATTAATTGATTGCTTAATAAACTCAGAGTGTTATCAAAGTACCATCACAGATTGATTGAACATTTGATAAAACAGCATTGCCTCAAAGTGACTATGTACCCTCTCCTCTTCTGTCTCATTAGTACTCTTTTCAAGAGTCTTGAATTACATCAAGCTACAATCATTTTTTACCTTGCACCATCTTCAAATTCTCTCCAAGGACATACAATTCTCTTGAGCCAAAGTATCATCCAAAGTTAACAATTGATTGTCAGTTATAGGAGACACTAACTCAGACCCACCCAGCTTTTGATGCCCTCATCAGAGAAAGTACTAAGCTTTGTCAACACAGCAGAATTAAAGAAGGTCAAAGGAAACTGAGACACTTAAGCTTAGATTAAACAGCCCCGTTTTTTCATCAAGACTTTTTGTCTCAAACTTAGTGATGCCATCTTGGATCTATTTGATGGAGAGTCAAGATCTAATCATACCTATATCCTCTAAGTCCAAACTCTTCAATTATATTCAACCCTTTAATTATCCTAAGAGAGGTACAGTTCTCAAATGTTATGTGTTATAACTTCCCTTTTAGGATTGTATAAATTGTGATGACCTTGACAAACATTTGTTGTTGTTTTTACTTTCCCTTTTCATTTACTTTTTTGCATCTCTGGAGTCATCTATTTGGCAAATGAATTCTCTGTTCAGTTCTGGTATTTGTGTCAGGAAATTTTGGAAGTCCTCTATTTCGTTGAACATCTATCTTTTCTCCTGACTACATATGTTGAATTTTTCAGGGTAGTAAATTCTTGGTAGTAATACCAGGTCCTTTGCCCTCTGATATGGTAGTCCAGGAACTCCAGTCTTTCAGTGTTGAGGCTGATAGGTCCCATGTGAATCTGATTGCGTTTCCTTTATATTTAAATTGTTTCATTTTGCTATTTGTAATATTGTCTCTTTTATTGGAGAGTTCTGGAATTTGGCTATAACAGCCCTTGGAGTTTTTATTCTGGGGGGTCTCTTTCCAGAGGGTTTCTGTGTATTCTTTCAATTGCTATATTGTCTTCTTGTTCTAGCAGATTTTAACAGTTTTCACTGATAATTTACTGCATGATGCTTTCCAGGTTTTTTTTTTTTAGGAGTCTGATGATTTGTAAATTATTTCTCCTGGGGGTGACTGGGTGGCACAATGGATAGAGCACTGGCCCTGGAGTCAAGAGGACCTGAGTTCAAATCCAGCCTCAGAAACATAATAATTTATTTATTTGTGTGACCTTGGGCAAGTCACTTAACACCATTGCCTTGCAAAAAAACCCCAAAAAACCAAAAAAAAATATTCCTCCTGGATCTATTTTCCAGGCTGTTTTTTTTTTCCTAAAAGATACTTTATGTTTTCTGCAATTTTTTTCCTGCCTTTTTATCTTGGAATCTCATTAGTCTCATAGATTCATTGGTTTCCATTTGTTCAATTCTAATTTTTAGGGTTTTTTTCTTTTAATTAACTTTTGTGTTTCTTTTTCTATTTGGCTACTTTTACCTTTAAAGGAATTGATTCCTTTCATCAATTTTTCGTAATTTTTTGAACCACTCTCATTTCTTTTTTTCCATTTTTCTTCTTCTCTTCTTTGTTTTTTTAAATTCTTTTTAAATCTCTTCTATGAGGTTTTGGATTTAAGTCCAGTTCATAGGCTCTTTTGATACTGCTGTGAGTTATTTTTCACTGATTTCTTCTTCTGACACAGCATTGTTATCATCTTTATCTGCAAAGTATTTTTCTATAGTGAGCTGCCTCTTAGCTTTTTTGCTCATCTTTGTTGTTCTAACTCTGTTTGGGGTGTTTAGGGAGTATAGCTTAAAGCTTTTTATGTTCAGGCTAGACTGTGATCCTTGGTTTGTAGTTGACCAAGATATTGCCCATGAAATCTAAGCCCTGCCTTAACAGAGGTTTATTTCCTCCTTTATGTTCAGGTTTTGCCTATACAGTGGTTTGTTCCCAAACCAGGTGTGTCTTTTGCCCCAGTGTTCCCAGGGTTCAAACTTTGTTTGAGATTGGGACCATCCCTGCTGGCTTGTTATTGAGCTGCCAGCATCTATACTGTTGTTGAGCTGTCAGGACCTGTACTGCACTTGACTAAAGGTCTCCCATTGGATTTTCTGCTCTGCCATCTTGCTGGGCTTTACTTCCCCTTTTCCCTCAAAGAGACAGAACTTCACTGAAGATCCTCCAAGTTGTCTACTGTTGAAAACTTCTTTGGATCTTCTCTTTTTCTTCTTGGGATCTGTAGCTTTAATGTAGGTGAGTGAGTGCATTTATATTTGTTAGGGAAAAGCTCAAGGAGCATGTTAGCTTCATGCCTCCATCTTGGCTCCACCCTGGAAGTCCTTGCACCTCCCCATCTTGTTAGTTTCTTATCTTATCAAATTATCTTGCATATCTAATATAGATTACTTGTACTTTTTTCCTTTGAATTTCCAGTGCCTCAATAAAATAATTGTATTAATAATAGTAGTAACTATAATAACAAACATTACATAGCACTTCAAGGTTTGAAAACAGCTTTATAATTTATCTAATTTATCTTGTAACCTTGTGAATATTCACATTTTCCTGGCAAGGAAACTGCTCAGAAAGGTTAAGCAACTTGTCCAGGTGACAAAAGGATGGGTTACTATTTGAACTTACGGCTTTCTGACTCCAAATTCAACATTCTTTTCACTGTGTTACTTTACTGTCTATTGGTTGAATTGTTTAATCTTTAATAAAATGTTTCTTTTTTGACTTTGAAGAATTACAAAATTTTGTTTTAAAACCATCTAGATATTTTATCAAATTAAATTAATAACCTTATTCTTTCTAAGTACTGATTGGGTTTTTTTTTTTTGCATTTTTGATCCAGAAAGCTTGACAAAAAAATTTGAAATAACTAGGAGTGGTATATGTGTATAAGGATGTGATTATAATTCTTATTGCTGGGTATTTTCAACAAATAAAAGGGAAGTAAGTACCAATGATACTGGTTCAGCACAGGAAAATAAGACTATTGGAACTTCCTTAAAATATATAAATATTAAATCTGCAACAATTATGTTTTAAGACTTTCAAGAATTAGAAAATAATTTAAAGGTTATCTATCCCAACCTCTTTATTTTACAGATGATGAAACTTATATCTGCATAGAAAATACATATCAGAGGCAACATTTGTACCTTCTTCTTCTGATTCTGGAGTCCATTCCTCTGTATCCTTTTGCAGTCTACCATCTATTTATTATCATACTGACAATTATAGATTGTTAATAAAAGCCTATCTAATTCTAAGGTGATTCTATAATAAACTTCCCTTTGTGGGAAGGTGGAGAAGGAGACTAGTGGAACAATGATTTTTGTCAATGTAAGGAGCTTCCAGTGTAGAAACACTGTCTATTGATGTGCATTAGCAACTTGTTTCTAGTTTCCAGTTTTAACTCTGGAGTTTCCTGGTATGATTCAGTTCAAAAGAATTGCTAAGAAGTTCAGTTACTTGTGCACACTTAAAAGTGTGCACAAGTTTACATAGTTGACATTTCTGATTCTATGATTGATGATCCCAAAGCAGTTCATCTCTATTGACAATATGTGTCTTATAAGAAGGAGGATTTTTTTGTTATTGCTGGATTTTTGTGGGGAGAAGAAGGGATGTGGTAGGAGAGATCTTTCTGGTATACATAATAGGAAATAAGAGACTGGATTTATGTTTCTACTGGTATAGAAAACTTCTAAAAAGGAAAATCACAGTAGTATCTTCTCTGTATTTTATATTGCCAGCACCCATAGCCATGAAAGGGTTAAGTGGATTTCTTAGCATTGGATAACTAGTTTTAGTCAGAGGGAGAACTTGAACCCAGGTCTTCTTGACTTTGAGATTACCCCTGTATACATTATAATGTGCAGTTTCTCTTTGTAAATTCATATCCTAGATAAAAAGAATATATTTGATAATTTTATGCTGAATAAAACTGGCTATCAGCTTGTTCTCTCTAGCACTAAGTAGAAATAGGGGAATCAGGGAACCTGTAATGAACATAACATCTCCTCCCCACCCAGGTTTCCTCTAGTCCAGTTTCAAACTATTCAAGAAGTTTAGCTATCATTGCCTTATTTCCAACCTCCTCCTCATTCTTCTTCATTTTCTTTTTCTTCCTCTACCTCCTCCTCCAGTTAGTGTATGAATGTTTTAGTGGAAGAGAAAGCGCTGCCCCCTGCTGCTTCCAGATTATTTCTTTCCTCCTCCATTCTGTAAACAGCCCCCCCCCCAAAAGAAGGAATGCAAGAAGACCCAGACAGTCCTCTGATTTTAAATTATTCATAAAAAATTCATGCCAACTTTCAAAGCTACACGTTTTCCCATGAACTGTTTCTTTCTAATACATTAATTTACTGTCAAAGCAGAGAAAGAGATTTTCTATTCTGATGAAACCTCAACAAGGAAACCTTTCATAGACTCTTACATTTAAATCTATCCCATTCAGTTATTAAAGACACTCACATTCATAATAAATATCATCATATAAGAACAGTGGCATGGAAATATATAAAGAGTGATATCCTAAAGAAGAATTTTTTTTTCCAATGAGAGTGATAGTTTCAAACCAAGTCGCTGACTCAGGGCTTTATTTTTTCTTGGATGGCAGAAGGAATGGGTGAAAATTCAATTCTAATCAGTTCAATATATTGAACATAAACCTGTGGTTTGATGGCAGTTTCAGAAAGCGAACAACAGGTTTTACTGAAAACAGAAAGAAAACCAATATGTAGCTCATTATTGTCTCCACATCAGACTATCATTCAGAAAGGTAAGACTAAAATGGTAACATTATTAACCAATAATTTCACTCAGGTTTCATAATATTAGGCGATTTATTTGGAAGTTATGTGGTACTGAAGAGGTGATAGTGATTCTTAGCTATAATAAAGCTGCTAATTGCATTGCTATAATAAAGATATAATAAATAATGACATTTGTTCTTCTCTAACATATCCTCTTTCTTAGTACTTACTAAATATGGAGAAAGGACTTGGCAAGGTTCAATGTTGATACAAAATTATGGGCTGAGAAGCTATTGTGACAAACTTTGGACCCAATGTAAATGAATTGGCTCAAATGCTTTTTGAACCATTAATATGGATTTTCAATATAGTCCTTAAGCAAATTGACAATTTTAATATTCCAATGGTGGATCAGCAGTTCCCAAATATGTTAAAGAAAATAAACAAAAATATTTAACATTTTCTCTCCCTTGTTTTCATTTTTAATGCCTTTTGAAAAAGTATGATTGCGAGTTTCAAAAATTATTTTTAAAGCATCTATAAGAAAAATCATCGCAAAGTGTCCAAAAATTTTAAATGGTCAAGTCACTCTTAGGGACATCTAAGCATTGATCAACAATTCTGAAAATTTCAGGATGTTGAACAAAAACTTACTATATTTATTTTTAATAAACTATATTTATTATCAAGTGGAGGATTTCTTTTACTTTCCAGCAAGATGGTCTGTTTTGTAACAAGAAAGATCCTGTTCTAAGCTTACCACTCTTCTTATATTTGCCTTAAAGTTGTCTCATGCTTACAAATTACACAATGTGAGAGTCATGTTACTGATAATGAAGAATTGTAAGCATTACAAACTTAAATTACTGTATCAACTTTCTCATCAGAAAGGATTCTTTTACTCTTAGCTTTAGTTCCCCAGAGCATCTTTCCAATAAGTCTCAATTCAGCGAAAATTCTGTATCCTCATGTAATGTATCACAATCTGAAATCAAACCCAGATCATTTGTTCCTATTGCATTAGCATGTACAAATCCAGTGCCTCAACCACAAGGTTTTAATACAAGTGGAAGAGAAGGGATAAAGATTTTAATTGGCATTCAAAAGCACAAGAGAGGAGTTATCTCTGTCCAACAACAATAAAATAATATTTCTTAAGTATTACTCATTTTAAAAAAAGTATTTTTTTCTCTTCATTTCTAAAAATAACAGTAAATAATCCCATATCCTTTCTCTTGCCCCTCATGCAAGGTGGGGAAAATCCCACATGTCTCTCCAGAGAGTAACTACAAAGGGTTAAGCAAAATCAACCCTGACAATACTAGAAACAGTTCTCTCGGTGTGTGTTGGTTCACTGCTCCACAGGGCATAGCAGATGTTGTGTCTGGTAGTAAGAAGGGCCCAGGAGGTGTGGACTGTCAATCACTTTTTTTTTCTAACTACAGGCTTCGCCATGGATATGAAGCAGGACTAAAACAATCTGTCTCAGCTGGGGTGTGTGAGGTATCAATAACCCTTGGCAGAGGTGTCAAGAGCCTTGCTGGAATCAAACTACCCTGCTGACCAGATGCTTAGCAAGTTAACAAGATAGCATTCAGCATTCACCATTCACCATCCTTCTAACACAAACAATTAACACAACTGGAGAATGGCTGAACTGAGAGAGTCTTAGTAAGGAGTCTCACTAATGTCCCTTTTTATGGGCCATGTGCCTTAGTGCTCATTTTGTTTTGAAGTTACTTGTATGACACCTAGCAGGTGCATCAGCTAACTTAAAGGATGAAATGAAAGAATACAGAAAAACAAATAATTCTTTTGATAGTATTGTCTCATTACAAACATAGAAACAAATTTCAGAGGAAATAAAATGGCTAACCTTCCTCTCCCTTGACTACCCCTTTAATATGACCCTCTCTAGAAAAACTAAGTTTGAAAATCTTCACTAAAACTTTTGCAAAATTAGGCAAAGTTTTGCTGAAATTGATTTTGGTATAGATTATTAGAAAGCAACTTCTTCCTACTTTAGTCTAAATGTGTTATTTTCAAGAATGGGACATCATAGGACAACACTCACACTTTAAAGGAATATTATTACACAGCATGATTAAGTTACTTGATGTTTTTCCCTTCATGGCATCAGCTGCTGTAGATATCAATACTATGTTAGTGACTTTAATTAACCAAATTATGCTTTATGATTTTTTAGTTAATTTTTAATGGGTTCTTTTCTAATCAACCTCATTTCTTTTCCTATTTTTGATTCTTGTAGATATATGCTTTATTTCTTTTTTAGAAAAATATATGATAGTATAATAAAAAAAAACCATGAGTATTAGCTTTAAACAATTTAATGTTGTTTGTCTTTGCTTTGAAATTCAATAATACCATCAGCCTCTAAGACCTCTTGGAGAAGAGCATTTCACACAGTGAAAGCTGCTTTCTGGTACAAAAGCATAGCAGCTGTGGCTCCTGCCGATACCCTTAAAGACAGATATAATAAAACACTGGGAGGGAGTAGGTCGACACAGGAGCATGAAATGGACGAGATGAAGTCCCTTTGTCGCAGTCAAACAGGCTGTAAAGTTACTATAGTAACATACAGTATTAAACTCCAGGTGGATTGACTTAATCTTCCTTAAACAACAACAACAAAAAAAGGTTAACAAAAACCAAACCAATAATGATTACAGTCACTCTACCCAAATATTTTTCAAGAAGTTGTTATTTTTTATTTAGGCTGGAGAGACAGGGCAGAGTACATGCTGACTCGTTCCAACTTGAGAAAAGACTTCCTACAAGTTTATAATGGAAGCCAGACACTTTGCAAAGATTTTAAATAGATCCAATGACATAGATAGCCCCCAAATTCAAGGCAGTTATAAGATGTAATTTGCTATATGAATTCGTTGTTTTCTCACCATATACAAGTTTTTTTTTCTCTCCTGATCATTTTTTTCTATAAAACTTTGGCTAATTGCTGAACTTTTTAAAAAAAGAACTTTCCTGCATAATTCAGCAATATTCTTATCAATTTTGGTGATATACATATAAAAAAAGCTATATTTTAATCTAACTTTCTTGAAAAAGAAAGAAAAGGGAGAGTTGGAAAAAAAGAACCAAAAGCAATGAAGTCATATTTAGAAAAAGCTAGCATGTGGAATATGGTTCTTAATCACATGCAGAAATCCACAATATCATTTCCTATTAAAATTACTATGTTATTTTGAACAGGATAGTAATGTAAGCTTCATGTTAAAAAATAGTCACAAGAATTCAAATTCAGAGCCAAGGATGAGAGTCAGCATTCAAAAACAATGGACTTTGAAATGAGTGTTCAAACTGTTCTGCATTTTTATTTTTAAACCAGTTCACTGAAAAAGGGAAGAGGAAAGCGAAGAGACAAATCACGAGAAAAATTTTCTCAAACCTAAATCTCTTAAAAAACTAGCTACGATATTGTTTGAAGCAAGCTCAGAGTTAAATATCAAAGGAATTGTGGAGTATATTTGCTTAAGTCCCCTTAGTTTGCAGATGAGAAAATTAAGATAGAACTAAAGTGACTTGCTCAAGGTCATATAACTAGTAAATGCAGAGCTGTATTTTCAAGCTATGTTCTCCATAATCCTTTGTTCTTCCATGGATAGATGTTACATATCTGGTTATTCACTAGTGCATTGATTTGTCCTCCAATTTTTTTGGAGGGGCTTAATACCAATAGCATTGGAGGAGGGGACAGGGACATAGAGACAGCTTAAAGTTTATTTGTCTCTATAAATAATTATTTCTAAACACATATAACACACACACAGACACACACACACACATTCTAGTCTTTAAGGAATTCTCCCTATTGTCCTGAAATAGTTAAAACTTCTCTTTAAAACTTTAATTTCTGCTACAGAGTTTTTGGCACTGGGGAAAACTAGGTTCAATAGAAATATTTTCAGTAGAATTTAACTAACACTGCAGGACATACCTTTAATGGATTTAGTTTAGGAAAACAACCTTTGTCTAGACTGTCCAAATGTCACAGGTATCGATGCTCATTTTAAGTGGTACTTCTATCTAATTAATCACAGTAGTACAATTTCTTCATTGTGCCAATGGTGTTTCATGAATCCTGGCAACTACAAAATCTGAGGGCAAGAGGTATCTAAAAGTGGGGGATTGAAAGTATCATAGTTACTTGCTCAGGCATCTTTGATCCAATGTCAATGATTTGTTTTTAGGTGACAATCCGAAATTGATCATGCATTGAGAACTTTCATTTTGTTCTCCCTTCCATTAGAATAAAAAAAACAGGGAAAGCAAAGAAGAAAGAAGTGTAACATAAGAGATAAGAGAAGGTAAGCACAAGACTTAAGCATGAAAAAAATAAAGAGAAACTATCAGTTCATATGAATTTAAAAATTTACTAAGAACTTTTGACTTTTTTCTACATTTCAAATAAATATAAACATACTCAAATTTAAAAATGATTTGTAACTTTCCACTTTCCATGTTTTTAGGTTTTTGCAAGGCAAATGGGGTTAAGTGGCTTGCCCAAGCCACACAGCTAGGTAATTATTAAGTGTCTGAGGTCATATTTGAACTCAGGTACTCCTGACTCTGGGCTGGTGCTCTATCCACTGCACCACCTAGCTGTCCCTGTAACTTTCCATTTATATAGGGAATAATAGATTTAGATACTCAAAAATTTATATCCAAGGATGAGAGTCAGCATTCAAAAGCAATGGACTTTCAAATGAGTGTTCAAACTATCCTGCATTTTTATTTTTAAATCAGTTCACTCAAAAAAACCCTCCCATTTATGGAGAACCTATCATGGAAATAGTATCATATCAGGTGCTGTAAGTTTTTTTTGGCAAGGCAATGGGGTTAAGTGACTTGCCCAAGGTCACACAACTAGGAAATCATTAAGTGTCTGAGGTCACATTTGAACTCAGGTCCTCCTGACTCCAGGGCTAGTGCTCTATCCACTGTGCCACCTAGCTGCCCCTGGTGCTGTAAGTGATAAAAAAGTTACAATCAATTAAATGATCAAAAGACATTTTTAAGTGCTTATAATGTGACAACCATGATGCTATGTGAGGGAGCAGAAAGAAAAAAGGAGAATCAGTACCTGTCCTCAAGGACTGTGCTTTCTAGCATGAGTAGTCATGTTGATATATCAGTACTTAAGAGATACATTACAAAGAGTATATACAAAAAAATTAATCTCACAGTTAAGGTCATTAACACATTAAGGGTAAGGGGGACTGCACATGGTTAGAATATATGCACAGTTTAAGCCCCTAGAGGATTTCAATCTAAAGGAAGTATACAACAGAGCTAAAGTACATATTCATCTTACTCTAGCTTGATATTTTAGAATTTAATAAAATTGTGGTCAAATTCCCTGGAAAGTCAGGGGAACCTTTTGTTTCTGAAGATGTAGGGATGACTTTTCTTCTGATTTTAATTTCTTCCTTGTATTTAAACACAATATATGTATGTATATATATATATATATATATATATATATATATATATATCACCTAGAATAGAATTAGTTAGAAGAATTTTACTTAAGTAAAATTATCAAGAAATCCAATTGTACAGTGAGCTAGATGAAGTAAAACTAAGAGTAAAAGTTAAGTGGAGCCTTGCTTTCCATGAAGTCTGTTTTTATTGGATGTTTTATTTTAAGAAAATGTCTATTGCTAACCCTCATTATTAGTCATGAATCCCATCTTTGCCTTCAAGGCAGAAAATAAGAGCATGAATAGCAGTATGTTATCTCTCATTGCCATTTTGGGTGGTGCCAAAAATAAAACATTACATTGGAAGTCAAGAATATCTATACTGAGCAAATCTAGCCATTTACTAGCTATGTGGACATTTGCAAGTTCTCTAAAAGATTCTGTATGCAGAAATTTGCCCATCTGTAAAATGGAGATAAAATAGGATAAAATGAGATGATATTTGAATATGGCTTTTGCAAAAGTATTATGTAAATGTTAGCTATCATAATCATTATTCCTATTATTTTTAAAAAATCATGATTTTAAAATACTACCTGCAGAGGAACTCAGAAAACTATTTTTTATGATTGTTGAAAAGGTCACATTTTTATAACTGGGCCAAATGCAAGGAAACAAACTATTGAGTTGAAATATAAGTCATTGGTCTCTTGACTAAACACGAGTTGATTTCTTTATTTTTTTATTTTACTGGCTAAAGTTGACTAATAAGCAAAAAAATTGAGTCTTTGATAAATGTTATAAGGAAAGATTATGTAAATATAGCATATCTTCAGGGGGAATCATGTATATCTCCAATCCTGAAACTATCTCATGCACCCCCACCAGTGTGCTTTTCCTATTAATAATAATAATAATAATAATAATAGAGATAATTAGCTTTTATTAGTGAAATTTCCTAAGATGGCATAAAAATAGTAGCTATAAAATATTTTTCTCATAGAATTGGAGTGTACTATTCCTTCCACAAATGTACAGTATTCATAAGAAAAATGGGCTCATTTAAAGTACAATGCAATAAGGTACATTTGCATAATATATGGCAAATACCTCTCATCATATTTCACCTGAAAGTTCTTTCTCTTTTCAGAGGTTTTGCAAAATAATAGCTCTCTGATGATCTCTGAGTGACTTCTCTCCATGGCATTACATCTCTTTGCCAGATTAGATCTAGTTCTTTTCTTTGCTGCCAAGGTTCCCATTCCTTGAATGAATTCCTTACTTCTCTCCTCAAGTGAATGTCTTAGTGTATCTGTTTGAAGTATCTAGCTCTGCTTCCTCAATATTCTCTCTCTCTCTCTCTCTCTCTCTCTCTCTCTCTCTCTCTGTCTTTGCTTGTCTGTCTCTATGTCTTGTGTCTTTCTGTCTTATCTGTCTCTTTGTCTCTGTCTCAGTTTTTGTGTTTTTATGTTTCCTCTGTCTTCCTCTCTCTCTCTCTCTCTCTCTCTCTCTCTCTCTCTCTCTCTCTCTCTCTCTCTCTTTCTCTTATCTTTCTCTACCTGTTTTTCTGTCTGTTTCTGTTTTTATCTGTCTCTGTCTTCTTGGTCTTCTTTCTTTATATTTCCCTGCATTTGTTTTTTCTTTTTATCTGTCTCTGCATTCAGAACTTTCTCTGACTCTGTCTCTTTATTTCTCCTTGTCTTTTTTTAAAGTTTCATTTATTTACAGTAATGGATTTTTTAAAAGTGACTTGTCAGGGGTGGCTAGGTGGTGCAGTGGATAAAGCACCGGCCCTGGAGTCAGGAGTACCTGGGTTCAAATCTGGGCTCAGACACTTAATAATTACCTAGCTGTGTGGCCTTTTGGGCAAGCCACTTAACCCCATTTGCCTTGCAAAAAAAACCTAAAAAGAAAAAAAGTGACCTGTCCAAGGTCACACAGCTAGGCAATTATTAAATGTCTGAAGTCATATTTGAACTCAGGTCCTCCTAGGGCCTGTACTCTATCCATTGTGTCACCTAGCTGCCCTTCTTCTCCCTGTCTTTTTGTTTCTATTTCTGTTCCTCTCTGCCTGTCCTGTCTCTGTCTCCCTGTCTCTGTCTCTCCTCTGTGTCTATCTGTCTCCATCTGTTTTTTATCTCTGTGTCCCTGTGTTTCTGTCTCTGCCCCTGTCACCATCTGTCTTTGTCTCTTTCTCCATTAATCTTTTTCTCTCTTTCTCTTTCTCTTTCTCTTTCTGTTTCTGTTTCTGTTTCTGTTTCTGTTTCTGTTTCTGTTTCTGTTTCTCTTTCTCTTTCTCTTTCTCTTTCTCTCTGTCTGTCTGGTCTCTTGTCTCTTGTCTCCATCTCTGCCCCCCTCTCTCTATCTTTCTCTCTGTCTCTCTCTCTTGTCTTTCTTCCAACTGCTAGGTGGGATGTCTTATTTTAATCAAATAAGTTCCCTTTACTTCCATAGAGTCTATGGCAAGATAGTGAGAAATCCTACTTCAATCCTTTCAAGGTTTCTAGAAGTTTATTCTCAGAAAGTCTTCAAGACATGGGTATTTAAAGCCTGGAAGGCATAGTTGATTTGTTTGTGCAGCTAATGACATTGGTCCTTTTGAAGCTCAATTCTCACCACAGAAAAGTATCACTTGTTAACACATCAAAACCCCATTTACAGAGTATATTCTGTGGTGACTTCAATTGAGGATCAGGGATGATATACCCTGCTTCCTATAGGACTTTGCAAAGACCTTCTAGATCCATAATGATTTCTTTACTATAATTTACCCAGAAGCAAAAAAATGAAGTTTGTTTTTTTAAGATGATGTAGCTTAATTCACAAAAATATGCAGAATGGGTAATAGCCCATACACAGCATTTCTGCCACAAACATTCAAAGAAGCAAACGAAGAAAAGAAGAGGAGACCAAAAGTCACATTTTTAATGCTATCAGCTGGAAAGTATGTCAGACTATTGCAAATTGCTATAATTTTCACCTCAGGCATCACAAAGTGCTCAGTAAAGCATCCGGGACAAAAATCTCACAAAACTTGGGCAACTATTGCCCCAATCCATATAAAAACCTGCAGGATACATCAAACTGCCTACTACCATATTTTCCACAATTTGAAACTGAACTCATTGCACATTCCAGTATAACCATAGAGCCATATACTTATGATTTCTCATAGCAGGGATAGGGATGGGACAAAACATGAAACAATTCGAATTGTTTATAGTGAATATACACATTTGCTCATAAGTTCCTAATTACAATTCTGATCTTCATTGACTTCAGGACATAAATTGGATGGGTGCATTGCTTGAGTAAGACAATGAGACTTTTCACCAATACCCCTGAATATACTTCATGAAAACTATTGATTATACTTCATGAAGACTACTTTGGTTACTATTTGGAAGAAAAGAGAAAGTAAAATAGTAATTCACAAATCAAAATGATTTCTCTGCTAATTGGAGTTTTAATGTCTTCTTTAAGATTAAAAAAATAATAAAAATATGGTCCTTTTTCTATATTTGAGAAATAAGTTAAGAAAATTCATCAAAATGAATGCTACTATTATTGTTCAGAATTTAGAGGGTGAAATAGAAGAGAGTTGGATCTTCAGTCAGAGGACCTTAGTACATAAGAATCTAGAATTTATAGAACAGAGTAGGAGCAGAAAAGCATTCATTTTCCATTTTAGTTTGCTGTTTTATTGTTATTCATCTTTCAGTCTTGAAGATGACCAATGACATTATGAGGGTGATGTTTCAATGTCTTGACTTGCAGGTGAATTGGATTTAAGTGAGGCAGAGTTTATTCATTTTACTTTCCAAGGCTGATAGAGAATAAGTAATTTACATGCACTAAAATAGGTAACATAAAACAGAGTCAGGTTTTAAACCTAGATTCTTGTATTCTTAAGCCTATGTGTGTTCAGATCTACCAAATCCAAATAATGATTCTGTCCCTTACAATTCATATAACTTTGGGAATATTATTAAAATATTTGCATGTTAGCTTCTTTGACTTAATAATAATTATAATAATAATAATAGTAATAACTCTATTAATAGGGCTGTAAAAATGCTTACTCATCACCCCCACCCCCAACACCCACCTACCATGTAGCCTCTGGCTAAAGAGCATTTAATATTCATGTCAAAACATTTCCCTGAAAATCACTATTGAGAAGAAATTTATTAGCTCCTGAGCAGCTCCTGAGCAACTTTCTGATACTTCTAAACTGATACTATTTCTCCTCTCTAAGGCCATACAATGAAATTCTAATCCCATTTCCTCAAAGGAATCCTTCA
Source organism: Macrotis lagotis (assembly GCF_037893015.1). Classification (NCBI taxonomy): domain Eukaryota; kingdom Metazoa; phylum Chordata; class Mammalia; order Peramelemorphia; family Peramelidae; genus Macrotis; species Macrotis lagotis. Next base: position 95,247,196 of record NC_133662.1, on the reverse strand, counting down.
AATTCTCCTCTAGATCTGTTCTTCTCCCCAGTAATTTTAGGTTACTTAAGGGTAGAAATGTCAAGTCCTTTACCAGTCTATTTCTCTCTTCTGTATGCTCCTTGGCTTCAAAGTGACTTCTTCAATACATGATACCAAGAACTGAATATACTATCTGAGATGAGATCTGACTAAGGAAAAATAATAGAGTATTATGACATCTTTGATTCTATCTACTATACCTCTCAACAAAGGTAAAAATAAGAAAAGATATTTTGGCAGCAAAATCACATTTGATTCTTAATGTATTTAAAATAATCTTCTAGCTCCTTTTCCTGAGATGGGGGCTCCAGACTGCAACCTGCATCTGAATATGGGAGAAGCATCAGAGTCCTGCCTCAGGGATAGAAAAGAGATATCTGCAATCTCCCCCAACCCCTTTACTGTCCATGGACTGAACACTCTGGAAACAGTTGCTGGATGACTACCTGTCAGGTGATACCCCAAGGCTACTTCTGGTCCCCTGGGGTCAGGTCTTTGCACTGGACTGGGCTATGCTCTCACTCTGGTATGGCAAAGTTTTCCTGCTTCCCTTACCAATTGTCTGGAAACTGTCAAATATCCACTTCCATGAATCCAAGTGCCCCGAGGGACCTAGGCAACCTATGGTTTGTTCCTGGATAACTGAAGCCAGTTTGCTCTGTCATGACCTGGATTGTTCCGCAGGCCTTTTCTATCCCCAGTGTAATAGACCCTTCCCACCAATCTTCCAAGTTGTCTTGGGCTAAAGATTGTTTGATTCAGTCTTTTTGTGCTATCTGCCGCTCTAGAATTTGGTTAGTCATTAATTAAATGAATTTGGAGATATTTGGTATAGAATTCACAGGAGTCCTTGCCTTTACTCCACCATTGAACAACAGTCACATTTTTGAGTTGCTTTCTTCAACTACAAGGATAGGAGAAAAAGGTATTGTATGATGTTCGAGGATAACAAAGTAGTTTTGGAACATCAGCTAAGATGTACAAGATAGAAAATTAATTAGGAGAGAGTAAAAGGATTCCTTACTAAGCACTAGAGATAAAAGAATGCAAAATTCAGTCCCTGGCTTCAAGGAGTTCACAGTCTAATGGGAGAATTAGGAGTCAAGGATGACTAAGAAATGGTCATAAATACCCAGTAAGACTAGATAACATAAATTTGCGATGGATCTATTCTTCCTTACTTTGTGGATTACTCTCATAAGGACATGAATAGTTAAGAAGAAAATCAAAAAATCTTTTTTTAATAGATAAGAGGACAAAGCATATGAGGAAATTATTCTCAAAGGAATTGCAAACTTTTAACAACCAAATGAAATATCTCTATGTAACAAACTAAAGATGAAAAATAAAAAAATAAAATAACTGAAGTTTTTAAACTTCTACTTGATAAAGAATACTAGTATATTACTTGTGAAGCTGTGAATGGGTCCAAATATTGTGTAAAGCAACATTTTTAAAAGTGACTAAAATGTCTATCCTTATGCTTTTTGTTTTTATTTATTTTTTACTCTGAAATTAAAAAATAATAATATACATATTTTCTAGGAATATAAAATACTTATATATGAAATCATTTATCTCTAATATTCACAGTTTTAAAAATTAATGTGCTCAATAATTCACATTAGTTTCAAAAGTATCTTGTTATCTGTCTTCCTCTGAGTTTCCTTTTGTGTCTTTTTAAAAAGTATTTTTTTTGCAATATTATCTCTTGACCATCTCTCTCTCTCTCTCTCTCTCTCTCTCTCTCTCTCTCTCTCTCTCTCTAATGTCCTACCTTTCCCCTAAAAAACCCTTTCTTGAAACCAATAAATGTAGTCAAGTAACATCAATCTGTTGGTCAGTTTCAAAAATGTTTATCTCATTCTGTCTTTAATCTACCAGAATCCTCTATCATTGATCCTCCTAAGCTCTGATAAGTCATTCAATTGGGCACTTGGCTTAATTGTTTTTAAACTGCTTTTTTATAATGTTGTTGTTCTTATATAAATGTTTCTCCTGACTCTGTTCAATTTATGTCTACATTAGTTCATGGAAGTCTTCCCTGGCTTTTTTGAATCCATCATTTCATCATTTCTAATAAAACAATAACATTGCATTCATATTACATAATTTATTCAGCTATTCCCCAGTTGATAGGCACTCTTTGTTTCCTGTGTTTTGCTACAATAAAAGAGTTGTAATGAATATTCTGCACAGAAAGAATATTTCTTGATCATACTGTTATATATGACTGGTAGAAGTATTGCCAAATCTAATAATATGCAGTTTATTGACTTTGGGGATAAAATTCTGTTACATTTAAGAATAACTGGACAAATTCATAGCTCCATCTTGTCATTATCTTCTGATGCAAAGATAGCATTGCTAGGCCTATTCAAGAAATTCAGAGAGAAAAAGTCCAATAGTAAAGGATCCATTACAGTACTTTTTATGGTAGAACAGAAGTAGAAATAACAATCGTTAATGAGAAAAAGGATTAAATGAATTGTCATAGATGCATATAATGGAAGAAACTATAAATATGAAGAATTTTGAGAAACATAGTGTCACTGAAATGAACTAATCCATGAAAGCAGTTATAAGAGAATAATATCCACAATTACTCATAATACTGAAAAGAAAAAAAATGAAAGACAAGACTTCATTGATTAATGCAAAACCCCATCCACGAAATACAGGTTAGAAAGAAATCTTATTATGAGTTCCCTTAAACCTTGATTCCCCTTAAACTTTTTCTTGACAATTGCCAGGATTCCCAGACTCCATATTAACCAGTCAGGAAGGATGAGTAAACGACTCTTCCTATCTCTTGCCTAAGTTGAAAGTCACCAGATCAAAGCTTTAAAGTAAGATGCAGGACAATAACTCTTCACTACTTTCACAGTGTCCTAAAATCCTCCAAACTTTATTTTATACTGTATTACTTTGCTTTACACATCCCTGCAATATGATTTTACCTGCTAGTGTAATCTAAATACTTCCATTGCTTGCTCTATACTATGGAACTCTTAGATATTCTTTGACTTCCCATTTAACTTAATGTTGAATGTTTTCTATGTGTTATCTTCCCTAATTACCTGAGAATTCTTTGATCATAGGGACTATTTTAATTTTGTTTCTCTTTGAGGCCATTGTTTTAAATAACTATTTATTTGAGAAAATCAAATTAAAACAACTCTAAAGTATCAGCTCACACCCAATAGCTGAACTGACAAAAAACTTGGAAAAATACAATTCCTGGAGGGATTACACTGTTGGTGAAGTTATGAAATGGTTCAACCATTTTGGAAAGCAATTTAAAGCTATATCCCAAAAGTTTTCAAATTATACACATTTTTCCACCAAGAAATACCATGCCAGGTCTATACTTCAAAGACGTCAAAGAAAGAGTAAAAAGGCCTACATCTGCAAATATATAATAGCGATTTTTGTGCAAATAATTAAAAATTGAAGGGATATTCATCAATTAAGGAATAGCTGAACAAGCTCTAATATAGAATATGATTGAATAATATTATACTGTAATAATGAAGGGAGTGATTTCAGAAAAACCTCATATAAAGATAAAATGAAGTGAGTGGAAATAGAACAATCTATAAAATAACAAAAATAATGTGAAGAAAATAAGCTTTGAAGACTCAGTAACTGATCAATATAATGACTAAGCAGTTCCAAAGGACTTATTCTGAAACATGCCATGCTTCTCTAGAAAACAGTTAATGGATTCAGAATTCAGATTTAAAAAACCTCTTTTCTTTATCCTTCTCTCTCTCTCTCTCTCTCTCTCTCTCTCTCTCTCTCTCTCTCTCTCTCTCTCTCTCTCTCTCTCTCTCCTTTCTTTCATGTAGCTAATTTAGGAATTAATTTTGGATGATTATACATATTTGTTATAGATTTTGTTTTTCTTGCCTTTCCAATGGTTGGTATAGGGAGAGGATGAAAGGGTAAGAATTCAGCTATGAAAATACAATCAAATTGAATTTAAAAAAAGAATATAAGTTCCTTGTAGGCAAAGCTATTTTGCTTTTTGTCCTGATATACTAGGAACTTAGTGCAGCCCCTGGTGTTTATGGAAGCTGGCTAATAAACCATTTCTTGCTCTAGCCTTAAAATATTTGAGCATTGGAATAGGAGAGTTATAGTTTGTTAATGACTGAAACATGTTATTTTTGCCACATTGTTCTCATTTGTGGAGGAAGTGGATTTTAGGAAAAGGAAAATGGATGTCACTAATCTCTAAGCTAGAAGTTTCAGCACAGAACATCACTTTAAGGTTTGGGGTTTTTGTTTTCTTTTGTTTTGTTTTGTTATTGCTTTTGAGGGCTATACTGGGAATAGGAGGTTTCTTAATCTAAGGAATCATACACACATATTTCAAAGGGTCTGAAGGGACTAGAACAATGCTCTCAGAGCATCTGTTGCTCCTGGGCTCCTTAAAATGCTGGGTCTTTCTATATTCTCTTCCTCTATGAGTCCTTTGGCCGCTCCCACCCTGACTGCCTCTCCCTTTCATGGAGATATACAGAATAAGGGGCTCATTCTATTACCTCTAACTCTTCTTGACTTTTTTTTCCCCTGCACATTCTAACTAAATTCTGGCCAAATTTACTGCTCCTTCTCTGAAGGGTGGACTGTTCCTACTATAATGAGACTGTCCAATGACAGCTCAGTAGTTCAGTGTCTTCAGTCTGATACAATCTCCCACCTTGGAATACTCATAATATCCTTCCAAATGCTTTAAATTCATGTTTCAGACTGCATCAGGCAGAGGATGTTGCAAACATTCTTAAGGTCTGGGATCTCATTGGCCAGTTTTGTTATGCTACATATATAGTAAATATCCCCAGATGGTAGGGAGTGAGTAGATTAATAGGAGTGATGAGGGAATAGGAAAAGTATCTATGGGCTCTAAATGTCTGGATATGCACATGTGAGAAACACCAAGTTTGCTTCCTGTTTCCTGCATTTTTATTGAAAAGAAAAAGTGTTGCAACATTTTAGCCAGTCTTTGAAATATTGCAATATTAACCACTCATAGTCTGAATGAAGTGATTTGGAAAAAGAAAAAACAAGAGATTTCAAGATATATTTTTATGAAAAATTTGTGCAAAAATAATTCTTTCTCACCTGTTAGTGTTGCTCCCCACACAATACATTAAATTGATTTTTGAATTTATTTAATAATAGGCAACTAGAATGTCAGGCTTAGAGTCAAGATCTAAGTTCAAATCTGGTCCCAGATACTTACTAGCTGTGTGATCGTAGGCAAGTCTCTTGACCCTACCCTGTTTTTCTTAGTTTCCTTATATGTAAAATAAGAGGAAGGAGAAAGTATAAATCACTTCTTTTGCCTAAAACACTCAAAAGGAGCCACAAAGAGTTGGACACTAATAAAACGAGCTACTACGACAATATCACTTACTAATAACTAGCATGTGCATTGTGCTTTAAAATCTGTAAAACATTTAACAAATGTTTCCTCATTTTATCCTCACAACATCTGCAGGAGATAAATGCAGATAAATGTCCAATAAGGACAATGAAGAGACTGAAATGGATCAACATTAAGTGACCTGGTTAAGCTCACAAAGCTATAAGAGATTAGATTTGGACTCATATCTTGCTAACTTCAAAGCCAGCATTCTAATCAATGTGCCACCTTGCTGCTTACATATTTCATATTTACCTGTGCAGGTACTATCTAAACCATCAAACATAAACTTTTACATCTTTTTCAGGGAGTAACTATTTCATTTTGTCTTTGCATCATCAATGTCTACATGATTCCTGACACATCATGACATTTGCTTAATAATGCTTATTAATTGTTTAATATTGAAATATGCTTTATTACATCTTTTCTATGAGATTTTTCATTATAACTGATACAAATAAATAAATTAATTGAGGAAATAAAGTGGTCTTTCAGTACTTTAAAATCACCTGTTTAGGATCATAAATTTAGTTGTAAGTAAATCTGAAGGACATGTAGTCAAACTCCACAATTTTCAGATGCAGGAACTGAGGATGAGAGAGATGTGCATTGAATCATGTGCATTCAAGTAGTGAAGAGATCAGTCAGGATTTAAACCCATATCTATAGACTTGAAAAAAAATCCTTGGCAATTTACTTTGTTTATATGTATCATTGGCTCCTCCTCTATCTAGAATTTTAGACTCTATATAGAGAACATAAAGAGAAACGCATAGGAAATCTAGCTGCACATGGATTGATACAGTCATTCAATCATTAAATGAATATTTAAGAGTCTACCACTTGTCAGGCAGTATAGAAATCCCTGGAGATACAAAAAAGAAACAAAAGACTGTCTTCAAGGGGCTCACAATCTGATGGGGAAATGACAAGCAAACAAATATGTATAAACAAGCTATATACAGGATAAATAGGAAGGAAAATTAAAAGTGGGAAAGTACTTTAATTAAAAGGGATTGGGAAAGAGACAATGGGATTTTCATTAAGGATTTTTAAAAGACAAAGGTAAGTTTGTAGGCACATACGAGGAGAAAGAATTCCAGGGTTGAGAGACAGCCAGACAAAACACTTGGAAATTTTCTTGGAACAGAAAGTGACACTGAATGGTGGGTAGATTAGGAAGGACTTTGAATGCTTAACCAAGTATTTCATATTTGATTCTGGAGGCAATAGGGAAACCAATGAGTTTATAGAGAAAGGGTAAATGACATGGTTTAACATGTACATTAGGAAAATCACTTTGTTGACTAAATAGAGGATACTTTGGAGTGGGGAGATATATCCACTAGTAGAATATTGTAATAGTCCAGGTGTGAAGAGATGAGCGTCTGCACCAGAGTGGTGGCAAGGAGCTTATTTGAAAGATGTTACACAGGAGAATTTGAGAGGTCTCAACAACAAAATTGATATTGGAGGGGGTGGAGGAAGAAGAAAGCAGTGAGAGATAGCTCAGGATAAGTGCTAGGTGTTAGCCTGAAAAACTTGCAATATAACATCACTCTTTATAGTAATAAGGAAGGTAGAATGAGGAAGAGTTTGGGGGAAAGTTCTATTTTGGATATGCTGAGTTTAAGATGTCTTCTGGTTATCCAGTTCAAGGTGTCTGAAAGGTAGTTGGGGATGTGAGACTGCAGATCAGCAGAGACGTTGGGGCTAGATAGATAGATTTGAAAATCATCAACATGGAGATGTTAATTAAGTCTATGGAAGCTAATTAGACCACCAAATGCAGTAATATAGAGGGAGAAGAGAAGAGGACCCACTACAGAGCTCTGTTGGACACTTGAAGAAATGATTTGGATCAGGATCCAGCAAAGGAGACTGAAGAGGTTTCTGATAAATAGAAGGAAAAATAGGAGAGTATTGGTGTTCCAAAAACTAGAGGGAAGAAAGTAGTAAGGAGAAATCTGATCACCTTTCAAATGTCACAGAGGGGCCAAGGAGAATGGAAATTGAGAAGAGGACATTGACTTTGGAATTGAAGATATCAATGGTAACTTTGGAGAGGCAAGTTTCAGAGGAATAATGAGATCAGAAGTTAGGTTGTAAGGGGTAAGAAGAGACTGAGAGGAAAGAATGGAGGCAAATTACTGTAGACAATCTATCTTCAGAATGTAGCCAAAAAGGACTGAAGAGATATGGTATGATATCTAGTGGTTTCCCACTATGAGAGGTTTGTTTGAAGATGGCAGAGACATGGACATGTTTGAGAGCAGAATAGCAGGAGCCAGTAAACTAGGAGAGATTAAGTGGGGATGACAGAGGAGGCAATCTATTGGAGGAACTGAGATGGATTGATGTTATCTATGCAGATAGAGAAATTTTTATGTATGTATGTATGTATGTATGCATGCCCATACTTGATTTTAGACTTCTTTTGGGGGACAGGGAAAAATTAAAGTAAAAAGTGCACAGCAGAGAGCAAAATAAAACCTACAAGGAAACAAATATAAGATGGACAATTTTGAACATTTATAATATTTATTTTATAGATTTTTTTGAGAAGAAAATGTACTGCTTTCTATTTTGAATCCTGACATGTTCTGCTGGGCACATGGCAATTTTTTCTTTTGTATTTAAATTTAAAATAAAAAAGACTATTAAAAATAAAAAGAGCAATCATGTTAAACCTTTTTCCATAGTAGTCATGTTGTGAAAGAAGAATCAGAACAAAAAGGAAAAACATTAGAAAGAAAAAACAAATAAAAAGTTAAAATAGTATGTTTTGGTCTATATTCAGACTCCATGGGCCTTTCTATGGAGGTGGATGGAATTTTACATAACAAGGTTTTTGAAATTGCCTTTGGTCATAGTATTACTGAGAAGAACTAAGTTAGAGCTATCATAGCTGATTATCACACAATGTTGCCATTAATGTGTAAAATATTTTCCTGGTTTTGCTCAGCATCAGTTCATGTATTTCCAAGTTTTTTTCTGAAATAGACCTCCTTATCATTTTTATAGAATAGTATGCCATTACATTCATATATCACAACTTGTTCAGTTATTTCCCAGTTGATGGGCAATCCCTCAGTTTTGAATTCTTGCTACCATATAAAAAGTTGACAAAAATATTTTTGAGGAGTTAGTCTTGATAAAGAGTGAAGTCATCTTTTCATAAGACTGGGGTGAAGGAAGCAATAGTAGAAGAAGGCATACAAGTGATCTGACAAGAGGAAAAGGGAGTTCATGGGAAATGATCTCTTTTTCTGTAAAATATGAGAATAAGAAAGAATGAATCATGGGAGGTTTGAAGAAGGATAAAAAGATGTGGAAGAGTTGCTATGGAGAGTGGCATAGTTAAGGGAGATATAATAGGATTGCTTAGTAGTAATGAGGGTCCAGTTGAGGTTGCATAATTAAATTTGTATTCAACTAAATTAGAATTATTGAAGTATTTTCTCTACTTTCATTCATTAGTACATGTGTGGAAGGGAATAAGGTGAATAGTCAGAATGGTCCTAGGCAAAAGCTTGACAGGGTGCAATCAGTGATATGATATGGGTGTTAGGAATTCAAGAAAAGAGAACAGTTCACTAAGGAATCAAATAAGAGAAAGAGGAGAATAACAATTCAGGGAAGATGACTTGAGAGAGAACTGAGGGACTGAGGGATTAGAGGTTATACTTGGGAGGAAGAATAGAATTTGATAATGGAAGGTAGAAGAATTATGGTGAGATAAGGGGATATTAGATTTCTTGAATATGAATTTGTGGGTGATACAAGACCAAGAATATGGGGTGACTAAGTGGTGCAGTGGATAGAGCACTGGCCCTGGAGTGCAAAAAGTATTCTAACTTCCCCCATCTGAACAGTGAACTGAGAGGACTGAGTGAAGATGTAACCAGTACTGATAAGGGTGGTCAAGGAGACTTGTCAAGGAGAACCATGTTTCAATGATAGCTAGAAAATAAAAGGTGTGGAAAAGGAAAAGATTTAAGATGAAAAGAAATTCGTTGCCAATCAAATTGTTATTCAAGAGGGCATAGTGGAAATTTGGTTAGAATTTTGGGGTAGAAGGGTTGAAGGGGTTGGGAATAAATAATTAGGTAATAGACAATGAGGATTGAGGTTTGCGTGATAACCTAGAGGGGTTCAGAATCATTAAGAAATATAAGGTAAGACCACTCATGAGTCTGTTCATCACTGGGGTGAAATCGTCACTCTTCTTCCCAGGAAAAGTTAGAGACTGGCCAAAGACAATTGGAGCACTAGATGAAAGGAAGATATTCAAATGGGAGGTTCCATTTAATTGCACTTCTTCCCTTAGAAGATGATATTAGGCAGAAAACTGCAGTTTGTGATGGAAATCTTTCTCCCTGCTAAATTTCCTCTTCCTTTCTCAAGGGACAGGTACAACAGAAGATAGTAGGATTGAGGTCAAAGTGCAGGTTGTTCCTCTGGGAGATCACACTGGCAGCAGAACATGGAAGCTATATTGGTACAGATGGAAGACAGTTGACTGACCCATTTTTGCCTTTGCTCAGGGAAATGGAAGGCCCATACCATTCTTCTTCTCAACTGAGTCAAGATTAGGAAGGCAGAGTTCAAAGTGGAAGGCTCCTGGCACAGGGAAAAGTCATATGGGGACATATAAAAGACAGCTTGACCCCTTGTAACCTTCCTAAGGGGAATGTGCAACAAGAAGGCAAAGTCAGAGGAAGGTCGGAAGGTCTCATTTTTCTCAGAAGTCTATGGATTCATGTGGCATCTTCAGGAAACCATATGCACCTAGGAACCAATGTCAATACAGAGAGGAGGGAGGGAGGGAGGGAGGGAGGGAGAGAGAGAGAGAGAGAGAGAGAGAGAGAGAGAGAGAGAGAGAGAGAGAGAGAGAGAGAGAGAACTACAATTAGAGAAGGCAAACAGGGAGATGGAAATTTTGATCTTCATTGCAGATCTTAAAAGAAACTAATATTATATATCTATGACACCCCAGAAGGAAAGGAAGATAAGTTCTTTGAGGTAAAATATGAACTAAGAAGCAATCTGTGGATATGAAACATGCCAAGGGAATGGGGATTCTTCACAAGAGATGGTTGTTTATTACCTTCCAGAAACGATATAATTTTCCTGATTGCAAAGAGGCTTTTGTATGAACTACTGTATATATTTTATAAGTATATATATATGGAAGTACTGTGTGTGAATCAAACTAGATTGAACTAGTCAATCTCTGGGGTCCCCTCCTACTTTTATATTATATAATTCCATGAGTTTTCTGGGAGAAAGATGATCTTTCTTTAGTTCTTGCAGTCATTATTATGAAGCTAGAAAGTTAAGCATAGTAAATCTTTGAGCTGTAGGATCATCCAGTCTGATATGCAAATTGCATACTTGTCTGAAGTTTACATCAGCACTCTATTTGACTATTACCACCTACACTTTTGTTTCTTTTCATAAAGTCTTTTTTAATACAATGAAATAATAGTATGAACAAAAGTGCCACATAATTTTTATTAATATTGGATGCAAATAATCTAAATAGCACTCATAGATGAGTATTTAAAATTCTCACCAGACTCCTGTTCCATAATGACAGCCCCTCTTTACATGTTTGTTAGGGGAGAAGTGACAAAACTAACATTTTTAGAAAATTCTTCCTTTATTGAACTAGAATCTTCTTATAGAAGATTTTGTTACCCCTGGTACAAGTTTTATCTCTTGGAAATACCTAAAATAAGTCTACTTTCTTTCCCATGAAAGTCATTCAGATTTCTGAAGACATCTATCAAAATCGTTTTCTCCAGATCCCTAAGATGGATATCCCCATTTCTTTTATGCACACATTAACAATAACATTATGACATGATCAACCTTAATGGAAGCAACTCCTCTCAGTAGTTCAGAGAGCTAGGACAACTGACTTTAATAGACTGGCTATGGATACTGTTATTGCCATCCAGAGGAAGAAAAAAAAAGAAAAATCAAACAAAAAGAGAAAACCAACCTTTCATAATCTGATGAACCCTTTATAAAAATTGTCTCTTATGTATCTCTTCCCCTTAATCCTAATTCCTCATACCAAAAATGACTAATCTGTAAACATGTTTATCAAAAATATGTATGTACAATGCTACATGACTGTTCATCACTGAGGGAAGTGGGAAGGGAGGGTGGAAGGAAACTATCACACAATACACACCAATACTCTCCTATTTTTCCTTCTATTTATCAGAAAGCTCTTCAGTCTCCTTTGCTGGATCCTGATCCAAACTTAACTTAAAAACCTAAATATCCATATGGATCAAAATAAACAAATAAAAGGAAAAAAAGCATTTATCTAAAACTAAAGGCTTAAAATTACATGCATTGAGAACACAAGAAGTTTTCCCAATAAACAGAAGAGAAAAACAAGGATTCCCTCCTTTCCCTACCATTATTTAACATAGTTCTAGAAATGCTATCAACAATACTGCCGAAAATATCAACTGAGGCAAAGAGGAGGCAATAAAATCCCAATTTATTGATGATGTTCATTTATTTGGGAAAAAAAATTACTGGCAATCAGCAAAAATACTGAGACAATAAATGACTTCAATAAAGAAGAATATCAAATTCACAAAATTAACCGTATTTTAATATAACAACAGCAAGATACAGGAAAAATAATAGAAAATTAATCTCAAAATTTTAAATCTTAAAATATTTGTGAGATAATTTACTATGGAATATGAAAGAAGTATATTTATAAAAATTATAAAATGCTCTTAAAAGGAATAGCTTCATATTATTTAATGTTGAAAGATACCGAGAAACCATCTAGTGAAATACCTTCATTCAAGAAAAAAGTACAGTTCATATCATTGCTCATTCTTTATTCTTGACTGTTGTTGATTTCTAAATACTACTTTTATTCTTTCTTCCATTCAGTATGGTTTTATGCTTATACAATCTTAGGATGATCATAGAATTGAAGCAGAAATAATCTTTATAGGACATTGATTTCAATTCTTTCATTTTCTTTCATTAAAAAATAAATGGGGCACAAAGAGATTGATTTTCCCAATTTTATATAGTATAAGACTTGAATCTGGGTCTTTGGGAGTTCAAGTCATGTACTATTTATACCATTATGTCTCAACTGAAGTCTATTCATCTTTGGGATTAACAACTATGCCAAGCAGATAAGGAAATGCATTCTTTAAAAAAAAAAAAGGAAATTATATGAGTTTTTTTAAAAAAACACTAAAGGATTCAGAATTTATCAGAAGCTCTAGAAGTCAAGATAAATAACTTTTTTTCTAAGGTGTAATATGCAGCATTATCAGGAGGCTATGCCTTGAATTATTTTGTGATGGTTGCAACTTCGCCAATTTAAAATTTTGTATTATTATATGAACAACACATTGGTACATCTATTTTTTAATTAAGTAGTTTTTGCCATTTATTCAGATCAACCCTACTCACTTAAAACACAGATGTAGCTGCCATCTTAAAAACCAGATTAACAACTTCTTTTTTCAATGAGAGAATAGAATTGATTGAGGAAGAACATTTCTAGTTAACATTTCAAAATCACATTACTTATTCAAAACTATTGAATTTTAAACTATACCAAAAAACCACTCTGAATAGATTGTAAACAGTGGGTTCATGCAGGTGATTTTAATGAGACTCATGTACCAGGGAAAAATAGGTTTTCTGGCACTGTAGAACTCACTGATTTAAGTCTTCAAGACTTCAAAAACTTAAATATTTTATAATCTTTAAAGCTTAGTATCATGTGTACCATCAAGTGGGGAAACAAGAGGGAAATCTCTCTCTTCACAAATGTATATATGTATGTATATATATATATATATATACATATTTTATATATGCAAATATATTAAATAATGTATTTCAATATCCTTTCTAATTCTTTGTACATGTCTTCACCTTCCAAAGAAGTAGAACATAATCTCCTTGAGAGCAGGGATTTTGACTTTTGACTTTATACTCGGTGCCTATCGCAGTGCCTCACATACACTAACACAGAGGGTACTTAATAAATGTTTATTGGATTGAATTGAATTACCTTATGGACAATCTCTCATATGTTCATGGGTGGAGAAGATATTGTAAGAAATGTCTTACAGGTCATTTCTCCTGAATGTATGTAGGTGATTTTTGTGTGCCCCAACCTAAATATAAATACTTAGAAAAATTGTGATAAGAGTAGAGAGATGCAAAATGATTTTCTTCTTTTGTAAGGTAGAAATTTCATCAAGATTATCCATGGGCTCTAACATTCTAACAATTAAATATTATGTGGTATTTATTAATTGTAATAAAAGACCTTTTTTTAAAATTAGATTTTTCTATGCTTATCTGGGCTCTGTTTTGGGGTAAGGATAGGGGAAAATGGGACATTGGCAGAAAAGTCACTTTGGTAAGATCTGAGACAACAGCATTTTCATTTCACTGGGATTTTATTTCATTCTTGCAGGCTTAACATCTCACTGCATGAACAAAGAAAACATCATGTGAAAAGGGCTTCAGGCTCGCTCCTTCCAAAAGGCTTCAACCTTCTGAGTACTATCACTATCATCCCTACACCCACACAGTTAGCACTTTTGAATACATTTACTGAAAGCCATTAATAAAGCAACAATCTTCTTCTAGTTCTTAACCATGTGTCACAGTGAAATAAGTTCATGTAAATCTGTGAACTGCTCGACAATGATCAAATTAACAGTCATTTCAGGAAAAATGCCCCTCGGGCTGAAAAATAATTAGTAGTCTCTCACTCTCTTTTTCTCCTAATAAAAACCACGATATTATTGTTGACTGTGCTAATAAAACACCTCCCGTGACCCTGATGTAGCTTGATGTAAAATGTAAGGACTGTTCTATTGTGCGGTCTCACACATGTTTTTATGGAATATTTCTATTTGGATCTTCATGGGGGAATTCAAGGGCTTAGAGCTGCTACAAAAGTTTAGTCAGAATTGAGTGGGACTCTTCCTTATGCATTTGTTTATTTCTCTACACATTTATTTATTTGTTGATTTGCTTATAATTAATTTTGCAGTCCTGGTGTGTTAACAACGATAGATCTTTAGTATTTTGATACTAAATGAATCACTTATTAAGCTGCATTTTTAAAAGAGCTAGGAATATGTATAGATAGCATCAATAAGGAGCAGGCCATTGATGGGATACAAGGGTGTTCAATGGAAGAAAGGTAGCAATCATTCTATAAGCATTTATACACAGCTACTATATTACAGACTGTGCAAAAGGGTAGGGATATGAAAAAAGGGAAAAGGCAGTTTCTACCCTCAAGGGTAAATGGATTAATATAACATGTGCTGAATTTAGATAGAAGCCTCAATTTGGAGTTCTAGGAGGCACTGGATAGAGTGCCAAGCCTAGAATCAGGAAAATAATCTTATGATAAAGTCCAGTCTCAGATACTTTTCTCTGCATGACCCTGGGCAAGTCACTTATCCATATTAGCCTCAGCTTCCTCATCTGTAAAATAAACTGGAGAAGGAAATGGCAGACTACTCCAAGATCTTTGCCAAGAGGAAAGTCCAAATAAAGTTACTAAAAACAACAACAATGACCTTTATGAGAATGCTGTACAAAGCAAAAATGCCATGTCATCTATATCATTCCTTTATAGTTATTTGGCAAAGATCTTTTGAGTACTTAAAGATAGCAGGATAAGGATGGAGATAAGACCTGTGATTTTATTGTATAGAAAATTCCCAGGTAAGAAAACTTTCTCTAGCAATGAAAGCTGATTCCTTCTCTATAATTCATAAATTTAGAAAGTTACCTTAGAGAACTAAGAGGGATCTTGTCCATGGCTGCAAAGCAGAACTTGTACCCAAGTCTCTCTGCCTCTTCATTTAGTTTTTCTATCTACTCTAAGACTATTGCCTCCACATACCTGAGGGCAATAATACCTTAAATTAGTGTAGTGAAATTGCATATACATTTTCACATCAGGGCTTCATGAGAAACTTTGCCAGTAGGTAGTTAGAGAATATTGAGGACAAGACCCTTGATTTCTATTGATATAGGGAATTCACATAAGTGGACCCTCATTGACATGCAGTTCAACATTTTTCTGCAACTTATAGTCTTATAATTGTGTAGGGTGCTAAGAGGTCAGGAAACTTTCCAGCATTTGCCAAAGGAAAGATGGAAATACCAGACTCACCTTGTTAGAGGGACAGTTTTCTATTCCCTAATACCAACTCCCAGCTTCCTTTCTGACTTATATAATCCAAACCATTTCCTCATTTTGTAGAGAAGGAAAGTAAAACTTGGAAGGTTGTATGCATCAACTCTCTGGTCTGACTTTTTTCATTTGAAAAAAAAACAAGAACACCACAAACTGACATTTTTATAGCATTATCTTATTCAATCCTCATAATGACTCTGTAAGATGGGTACTTCTATTAACCCTATTTTGCCAGTGAGGGAGTTAAAGTTGAATGAGGTTAGATGTCTTATTTAGGGTTTTACAATAATTAAGTATGGTCATCTACCATACTTCAGGTCATTTCTCTCTAAACTATAGAATGAGAGATTAAACTATGTGATACCTTCAGTTTTCTTCTAGCTCTAATCCTATGACTCCTAAAGTCACAGTGATATAACAGCAGAGGTAAGGTTCAATCATTGTTCTGCTAATGGCAAGTTTTCTTTCTTTCCATTATGCTCCACTTTATACAATAAACAAAGGAAAATGTAGGATGCAATGATGTATAAAAGTTTCAGTCCTCATGTACCTTATAATTAAAATGAAATATAGTATTGGCTGTGCAGCAAGGGAAATAGATGAAGGTGAGGCATCTAGGGGACACAGTGGGAAGAGCATTGACTATGGAGTCAGGAGAAGTGAGTTTAAATCTAGTCTCAGACACTTACTAGCTGTATGATGCTGGGCAACTCAACCCCAATTACCTCTCAAAATTAAAAAAAGAAACATAAAAAATATAAGCAGGTGATGTACAGAATAAAAAAGTTTACATTTGTGTAGCACTTCAAAGTTTACAAAATAATTTTCATAAATCATTTCATTTGATTTCCACAACAACCCTTCATATTATTTAATGGTGAAAGGAACCATAGAAACCATCTTTTCTAAACTCTTCATTTTATAATTAAGGAATCTGAGTTACAAAGAGAGGTCAAAAACCTTACTCAAGACATGTAGCTGTTGCTGGGATTTGAACCCAGAACAGTTTTATTACAAATCCAGAACTCTTTCTACTATACCAGTCTGAAAACTAATCCTGAAAGAGGTTGCTGACATGCAAAGTGAAACCTCAAATTGGCATAACACTATCCTTCCTAATTTGCAATCTGATTATTTTATACAGTAGTTATGCTTCCCTAAAGAACAAAAATGTCTGGAAAAATAAGCAAACTGAATGATGCCATAGAATATATACACTTAAGAATAATAGCACAAGGATAGAAACCTTGTGAGATCCATTTTTCTCCTAGTCTCACTTTAACTTGTTAGCCAAGCATTTTGATTTTGCTTTTGCCTAACTGCTCAGGATTAGACCTTTGGAATAATAAGAAATACACATGTTCCTCAGATAAAGCAGAGAGCACCACAGGCACTTTTCACAAATAGGATTTTAAAGTAATTTCTAGCTTTCAAGCATTATCAGAAAACAAATATTAGTAAACAGCAGGTAGTAGGTAAATGGCAAAAGAAAAGATACCTACAATTTATAGGAAAACTAACATAGTACAAATGAGAAAATAAGAAATTCATGGCAGGAAAAGAAGGCTGCCTATTTAATTTCCACTCCATTTCTACAGAATGCAGAACCAACCACAACTTTAAACTGAAAGCCCTAAATTCAGATGGCAGAGGTGAACAGTGCATATCATCAATGGGTGCCCCTAAATGAAATGATTTCTTTTAAATGCCAGGTACTGGCATTGTATTTTAGAAGGCCTTCCTTTTGGGAAAGGAGATCATTTCTTTGAATATCACTGTTTTAAGAGGAGCATGGCACTCTTTGGAACCACTTTTTGAATACTTGCTCCCCATTTCGTTTCCAGCAAAGGAGGGAAGAGATTCTCCCATACACCCATACTCTATACTCAGCAGTAAGGGTCTCATAATAGAAGCTTATCTCTATGAGAGATATGTGCTTACTTCACACTGGAAATACTTTGACTCCTCATTTGCTAACTTTATTTCCTTCTTGGAAAAAAAGGCTAGTCATTAGTGGGCTTGAATGATGAATTTTTAGAGCCCTGGAGATTATTTGGTGAGTTGAGATTTGAGGAACAATTAACCATAGTGGATATTCTTAATGTGGGGTTCATGTATATTGGCACAACCAGACCAGCAGGACAGCTGAACCGGGAAAGTTGGAAGGCATGAGGTATTGCCAATGACCCCAAGGAAGCTATCAACCTCTCTCTCTGACATTGACTCACTAAACCAAAGAAAAGCAGGGAAGGTTGGGCCCCTAGCATTACCTCTAGCAGGAATTGCTAACTTTGGTCCTTAAATTAAGTGAATAAAGTTGATTACGTTAAGGAGAGAGGAACAATAGAATTCAATGACATCTCTGCAAGTTAGTTTTTTCTGCATTTTTGGATTTGTATTCTCCATATTATTTGTCTGTATAAGAATAATCTTATGTATTGGACTGTGCTCTAAGCTGCTTGAGGTCCCAGATGGAGAGAATTTCAAAGGACATGACAAAAGTGACTTTGCATCAGAGGCCAAGGGAAAAAAAATGTATTCTTGACACCTCCTAAACCTTGTACTATCTACTTAGCCAGGTCATAGGGCCATGATAAGAGAAGGCATTGCCATATTTTTCAAGTAATGAGTTCCAGGTGCTTGAACCAGCAGAAAAATGTATAAATTGTGACACTCACACTTCACTGAGTATACCAGTTGTCTTGGTAAACAATCCCTGCTCTTTTCTTTTTGCCACTGGAGAGACTATGCAGGGACTGAAGTTACAAAGGTGATAAAGAAGAGCAGATGGAACTGTCACAAGGGAGCAAAAGGCAGCAAGGAAAAGGAAAAATGTATATTTCTGAAAAAGTCAGGTCCATAAATTAAGTGCTTTTTCTTCTACTTTTACCCAGAAAGGCATGATTTGTGTGACCAGAATTGTGCAGCACATAAACTGATACTGACACTGACCTTTCTAGTATGTCAGAAATAATATTGTAGCTATTATAAGACAATTTTCCCAATGCATTATGGAAAAAAAATAGATATCATTCTTCTATTAGCCAGTCAGGTGTTGTCCCTTTTATACTTTTTCTATTAAGTTTTCTAACATAGTTTCATAACAATTCTCCATTGTAGGAACTTCAATTGAGAAGCCATTATTAATGCATGCCTGAAGAAAATCAGGTCCTAGAACACAAGATAAATAATTATACCCCAAAGTCAATAAGTATTCCTCTCTAACCATTTTATAAAAACCTATTTATTTTGATTAAAAGGAAAAAAATAAAAATAAGCATAATCATTCTATCTCATTCAAAATATAAAAATGGTATAAAATATTCCTCTCTGACTTATCAGGTTCCTCCCCCCCCCAATAGGGTGTGGAAAATTCAATCTATAGGAAAATTTTCTGTAAATAAAAAGGTCATTTTGATTGGTTTAATGAAAAGAACTCTAGATTAGGATTCAGAATAATACCTGAATTCAGATTCTGTCTCCAATGCTTACTAACTGAAAGTGTTTGGGCAAGTCGTTTGACCAAGTGAAGTCTGAGTTTTCTCAATGGTTTTTACAAGCGACTAGATTAGTTCTAACATCCCATTCAACTCTAAATCTATGATCCTATTATAAATGACTGAGCTTGTATAACAATCCTTAAGGATAGGATTATTCAGAAATGGTGAAGTAGAGGACTAAGAACAATAAGTGGATGCTTCTAGTTTTCAAAATGATAAAAATTAGGTTAGATGTTTCTTTATTTCTGCTTGAATTAGGTTTGTTGTCCCAAATATTAGTCTTACTCCCAATCTTGACTAATGATTATATGAAACATAAATCAACAAACATTTATTAAGTTCCTATTATGATGTACAGGTACTAAAAATAGAACAATTCCTGCTTTTATAGTTATATTCTGTATATTTATACTAAGTACTAAGATATTTATTAATTTAACAATTATATCCTTCAAAGGTAAATCAGTTCCTGAATATTAGGAAAAAATACCTCCTTGACCTGATATCCTTTCTGGTCTACTGCTGGTTGAGTCACATTTCTTAAGGTCAACTTATGCATTTTTTTTCCTATTGCCATATCATCATTCTAGCAATTTAAAGTTGGATTTCTTTTTAACGAGAAAGGGGGTAGGATGAGGGGAGAACAAAATAAAACCTGAGAATGTAAACAATGGCTTCACTTCATTACCAATATAGAGAAGAAATGTCAAGCATTTCAAAGTTTGGATATGCCTGATATGGTCATTTGAAGCATTTTCTGTCTAGTTACTCCAGAAACCAATGAATGGAACACACAGGAAAAAAAGAAAAAAGAAAAGGAAAAAAAATACCTGATAAGAGCCTCATAAAACTGGACAAACTTAGGTGGGAGCAAAATGGGGAAAGAGAAGAAAATACTGATGAAGGGCTAGGATCTATTCCCTCAAGGAATTTTTGTTTGTTTGTGCTCCCTCTCTTTTAGGAACTCAATTAAATTAATTTCTACCAGTATTTATTGTAAGTGACCTACAGGTGCCAAAGGGATCCTATCTTTAAAATATTCTGGAATCAAAATTTGTTTCATAGTTTCACTGCTTTACACATTTTTAAGAAATCTTGATGGAGCAGCCTTGCTGTCTGGCTACATTAACACACACATGTATCCAGCCTCATAATTGAAATATGGTTGCACAGAGGAGAAAAGAAGGATGTCGGAAAGCCTGCTGCTTGGATGAGTCACAGCATGGCTGAAAAGTTGTGTGTGGGAAATAAATTGACAAGTGAGGAACAATAAGCTACATGGAGGGAAGGGAGAGGTGAACCCTACTCCCCCCTCCCCTACCACCACTGCTATTGAATAGCCTTTTGGGTTTATGTATAGCTTGAGTAAGACTGTGAAAGAAGTCGTGAGAGCGGCCATGCTGCAGGCAGGGTACACCCCCTCTCCCTTTCTCCCTTGTCACTGTTAAAATAAATTAAATTTCAAAAGACGAATTCATTTCACATAGCAGTAATAGCAAAGAGATGCAAATTTATAAATGAAACAAACTTATCTCCTGGTTATATAGTATCATGTTTCAGTGCCAGAAACATGTTTGCAGATCTGCCTTAGAAACATGCAAATAGGAGAGGATGGAGAGCACCAAATGGATTCCATTCATTTCACTTCTCTAAATAGTTAGCACTGATTTAACAGGGAGTCACTTTTCTTCTAAAAAACACTTTTAATTTAAATACCATTATAATTTGAGAAAATAAAAACAAGACAAAACACCAGTGTATATTTTATTATTTGGATTAGTATTCATTTACAGAGCTATTAATTGGAGCTACTCACAGGACCTTTTCAGAAGGTTTAGTATTTTAGTAACTCTTCAACAAAAAAAAAAAAAGAGTAGATTGAGTTAGATATCTAGTTTGAGTCCAATTTTCAAATATTTTAACCAAGTTGGATGAGGTTTTTGAGTGAGCAGTTCTTATTAATACACATTTCCACCCAAGAAGGCAAGCTGCAATGAGAGCACATTAAATTAAAAGGATATCAAATTGTAATGACACTGTCTATCAGTTTCTTTCTAACTCATTTGTTGCAACTAGGCATTCTTCTATATTTACTTCAAGTCATCATGTATAATAATTTCTAAATATTTTATGAACAAGTTTTTATGCTGCAAAAAGCCCCTAGTAATTAAGGCAAATTGAAACAATTATTGAAAAACAATATTCAATAAGTGAATAGCCAAAAAAATTTTACTGTACCCTAAGGAGACAAAAAAGAAACCCCCAAATCTGCCTATGCAGCAGCAATATCATTCCACATGTTACATTTCTTCCTGTAAACTAGCCAAGCTCAAATTAATTGTACTGACTAAACTTTTCTTCTTAGAGAAAATTAAAGATATGCTGTTGTCAACACTTGAGCACAACCTTGCAGACACTTAAACGCAGAGAAGGGTGTGACATCCTGCCCCGGCTGCCTCGCGCTAATTAATCACTCTGGTATTTAGGACCATTCAAGCAGACAAATTAATGGAGAATAATTAGTGTATCTTTGTTCCCGCTCGGCTTTGCACACCAGACACTCTCTGGGAGAGTGGGGACTGGGTAGAAAGTGAGCCATTAGCATTGCATAGTTTCACTTCTGTTCAGCAAGTTCTTGGGAGATTAAGAGAAAAGCCAAATTAGCAGACGTGTGACTGGGGTTAGGACACCCTTCTGTAAAGAAAGCCCTCTGTTTGGGTATCAGCTTTCAGAAGCAAGTTGTTAATCTAGATACTGGATTTCATGAAACACAATTAAAACCTCAGGGAAAAAAATGTCTTTCAATAATGGTTCTCTTTTATGGAATTAATTTATTTCTAATTCTCTCTTTTCTGATTCAAAAATCTAGTTCAGATAGTTAAATGTTCATATATATTTTATTGACCATTACTGGATTTTGTGAACTTTGATGGATAAAATAGGTTCCATTTTCAAATAAATAATTCCTTATACATTATGTAATTAAGGATGGTGGGCCATTTAACCTAAGATCATTTTGCAAGAGCTCTTCCTAGATTTTCCCTAGGGAGAGAAAACCCAATTTGTTTTCTCTAATAGGAATCACCAAGTAGGGACATATTTAAACAAAGCCTTGGTCTACACATGCCCAAGAGGGGCCAAGATGATGAGAAACAAACCAATTTGTTAAAATAAAACTTTAAAGACAGATATTTAAGTAAATAATTTTAAATAAATAAAACATTTAATTTACTTAGCTCAAGAGTATAATGGTTGAACCAGTTGTGAATGTAGAGCTAATCAAAGAAAAATCTCCTCCCCCCACCTTTCCCCAAAGAATCATTAGTCCCTTTCCCCAGAATCATATTAAGGCATAAAATAAAAACCATGGCAGTTTGATCAAACTAAGAAAGGAACAGTTCGGTTTTCCCACTGAAGAAAAGCATCCCTGGAAATTATAGAGCCAAAAAAATTGTTCATGGTAAGTATCAGAGGCCATGGATTCAAATCCACTAACTACCAGTGTGGCCTCTGTGACTTCAGACAAATCGCTTAAACTCTTATTGAAGTCTTATACTTCTCATCCATAAAGTGAGTTGACTAGGCTAGATGGTCTCTAGGTTCCCCTTCAACTCTAAAGCTATGATTTTTGAATCATACCTTTAAATTTTGACTCATCACCCAATCTCCCAACATACCTTCAGTTTTTCAGCATTTGATTTTCAAATATTTAATTTCTCCTTGGTCTCTGAGCAAATAGTTCTGAATAAGAGACGTGTAAAGACCAAATATAGGTGACCCTATACCATGTCAAAGAATCATTTTTTTTAGTCATTTCTGAGACTTTCTTGATGTTTCCAGATCTCTAGCTCTGATTCTTGAGGATCAAGAGAGACTAATAAAACTTAGTGGCAGCTCAAACAGCTGGATATCATGTCATCTCTCCCCAAAAAAATCTCTAACGGACTCCAGATCTCCACATGGTGGTAGAGGATAGGGGTAAATACACTATGGAAAGGGGCAGTCTAAAGAGGGTTGGGGAAGGGGCTGGGGGTGGTGGTGGGGGCGGTGCAGAAATGGGAGACCACACAGTGAGAAAAGCAGACCACACTCGGGGAAGGGATATCAATCCTCTAAAAGACGTGTGTGTGTGTGTGTGTGTGTGTGTGTGTGTGTGTGTGTGTGTGTGTGTGTGTTTTAAAGGAATTTCATCATTCACAGATTTTCAAAGCTGCCACAGATATGCAACTGTATGAAGTCCTATTAATATCATATAGTATAAAGATGGCATAAAAGGGGAATTTTCTCACCTGGGATTTACCATAACATTGGGTTTCATAAACCCATGATATCGTGGAACATAGTCCACTTAGTTTTGCATAGGGTGAGAGATGGAGAGAAAACCAATAACAAAATCAATCCCTTCCTTTTTACAATTCCTTCATTGGGAGAGCGAGTGGGGAGGAGAGGCTTGTAGGGAACAGGGAGAAATCGGGCTCAGAATGAAGTTCCCCAGCTTCCTCTGCTACCCAAACCCGGTCTCTGATCGGGCCAGATGCCATTCGAAAGGCTGGAGTCCTGGGAGTGGGTCCTTCTCTAGCTTTGAAGGCGCCTAAGCCTCATTAAAGAAGAGCCCGGAGCGGAGGCGGGGCCGCGCGGACATCAAGGCACCTGGCCACGCCGGGCCCCATGTGCGGCTGCTGCTGAGCAGCCGAATGTAATTTAGTCGCACCAGCGAGAGCAGGGGTCAATGATTTTATATTAATGGGGATCACGACAGTTCTAAGCTGTGGCGTGCTTTGAAATAAGTGCTGTACAAGGCGGCCAAGAGAGCTCGGAGGAGGAAATGAGCTGTGTCCCAGGATCCTCATGCCTTGCAGCAAGCACTGACTCCCAGAAAGTTTCCGTGGACTCACTGCCTGTCAGCATATTGCACCAACAACAATTACCATATCCTGCTTTGGAAAAACTCAGGCCTCGAAAATCGTGCTGTTCAGGGGCTGAAGCGGAGGGGAAAAGTAGCCCTCCCTGGGCTAGGCAAAGTCCAGAAATGTTGCAGGAGCCAAAGTCAAGGTTATCAAGAAATGCTCGGTCTTTTCGGTTATTTTCTTCTTCTTTTTGGTTCTTTTCTTTTTTTTTAAACATATTCACTAATGTCGGAGAATCTTTTCAGTCTTGACTGATGCTACTGAAAGGTCATAGGATCATGGATCTAAAGCTTGAAGAAATCTCAGAAGCCTTTTTAATTCTATCCTTTCATTTTTACAGATGAAGAAACTGAGGCAGAGGAAGGATAAGAGACTTGCCAAGGTCACATGGAGAATACGCATCAGTTATAAGATTTGAATCCAGTTTCTCTAATTGCATTGCTCATATTCTTTACACTTTACCATAGATTGTCACTGATGAATGGACAACTTGATTTTAGTATCTATAACCAAAGCAAGACTTGCTTGGAAATGAAATAGGTCTGGACTCACTGACCAACTACACAACTTAAACTACTAATAAGTGGGTCTTTTCCCACTATCTTAATATTTTAAAAATTAAAATATATAGTAAATTTTATATTAATTTCCATGTTTGTAGGTTTAGGATCCAAAAGTGTGGCATATTTGGATATTTAATAATGTGGTTTTTTCCCCCCAATATGTTTTTTAATTGAATTTTTGTTACATTTTAAGTTTCAAGCTATCTTCTCACTCTCCTAACTAAAGACTTTTGACAAATATAGATATGTGTATATTTATACACATATATCTATATATCTATTTATATTTATGTTTATGCCATAGTATGCATATTTCTGTTTATCAGTTTTTTCTCTGGAGGTAGATAGCATCTTCTTTCATAGGTCCTTGGCAGTTAATTTGAATATTTATAATACTTAGAATAGCTAAGTCACTCAGTTACTCTTTTAACAATATTGCTGTTACTCTATCCAATATTCTCTTGGTTCTGATCCCTTTGCTCTTTATTATTTTATGTGAATCTATCAAGTTCTTTTTTTCCCCCTAAAATCAACCTGTTCATTTCATATAGCACAATAATTTTGCAGTAGCAGTTCTTCAATTGATGACCATCCTCTTAATTTTTCTTTCTTGGGGTACAAGGGTTGAGGATGAAGAAGAAGGATTTTACATTGTAACATGGACACTTGGTAAAAGAATAAACAAATAAAAAAGTGTGTTTCTAGTTTATATACATAATAAGAAGGTTTAGGTCACTTGGGGCACTAGCAACAGAAAAATGGGCTTTGGAATTCTATATAAAACACTACAGAAGCAGCAAAAGGATTATGAGATTTCTAAGTCCAAATATCGTTTTAAAGTTCCGAATGACTATTGGTTACATAATTGTAAATAAACCAATGGGCCTATCTTAATTGATAAATTAGATAAAACAGCTAGCAAAACAAGATAGTAGTTCATCTCATCCAGAAGAAGTGGAAATACAAGAAGAGGTTGAGTCAGAGGATCTGTTTTAAATTAAATCTCAATCATTTACTATATGGTTGACCTGGCAAATCACTTAACTGCTTCAAGCCTCCAAACTTCAACTTGCAAAATGAAAAGGTTAGACTACTATAGAAGATCGTTAAGATCCTTTCTAGCTTAAAAGTTTCAAAGGAACTTAAGGTCTTCTTTCCATTTATCCATATGCCACCTTTCAGAGTCAAAATCCTGCCTACCTAGAAAGACAGCTAGGCTAGTTCAGCCTTTGGCCATTGAACAGCTTTTAGATTCCTGCAGTAAATGCTTAGCATGATGTCTCACAAATGTAGAATCTCTTGAATTATTTAAAAAAAAACCTCACCTATACTGTACATAGTTGAGGGAATGTCATACTTTTGTCTTTTGTTCAAAACTTAATTCAGTGTTATGTACACACCCTTACAAAAATGCTATCAGATAATTAAGGTGGTTGATTTGGACTTTTAGGGAAAAGCTTTGTAGCAAAGATACTCTTTCAAATGAGTCAAAATTGCATTTAGAACTCCTTTATCAAATAAAGCAAACAAATAATGAAGATTGACAGTTGCTTTTCTAGACAGAAGTTTGACTGGTTTGTTGTCCCAGGGATTTGTGATAGATGATGAGATTGGCTTTATTATTATGTTTTTTGGTAAATGATCTAGAAGATGGTGGATTCAATGAAATCTCCAAATCTCCAGAGGAGCAGAACTTATACTAAGAGATGTCAACTGAATATAATAAACCTGCAGGAAACCAACAAATAGTATCTACCAAGGAGTAACCAATGGAATTCAACATAATTAACTAGAGGGCACTTTTTAGGGTGGGATTATGTAATAGTGTATAAAATGCTACATCTAGAGTTAGGAAGACATGGGCTGAAATTATCCTGACATATAATAGCTGTGTGTGTATGACCAAGTCATTTAACCTTTATGAAATTCATGTAAAACAGGTATAAAAACCCAATCCTATTGACCTTACAGAATTGTTATTAAGTCTTAAATATTGTATGTATAATTTCTCTCAGGGATGAAAACAAGGATATAATACTTTCCACAGAGGAAAATACACACACACAAACACACACACACATATATGAGTGTGTGTGTGTTATTTATTATCTAAGTGGTGCAGTCTACATGTATAAGTAATTAAAAAAATAACTAACATGCTTAATCATTTCCTGATGGTTCCCATAATTGATTACCAAATTCTACCATAATACCTCACACATAAAAGCTACTTATTAAAAAGATTATTGAATTTTACTGGTTAGAGGAAATTCTAATCTATATAGAATATATCTTTAAAACTCCTGGAGAACTTTACCTTTATATCATCAAATTCAACAAAACTAATATTTATTAAATTCCTACTCTATACAACCACACAGCATCATGGTATTACAGATGCAGGATGAAAATTGACTAAAGTCCTTGGAATAAGTATTGCCTCTGGTCTTTTCCATTTCAAAAGATACATGGGAGTCTATCTTATTCGTAAGTCAAACTAGAAAAGTCCTTGGGGAGAAGACAAGAAGAAAACTGGTTCAGGTTGAGGGCCCAGGAGATATCATAGATAGAATGCCTATTGAAGATACAGAATCATCTGGTTCTTTAAAAGTAAAACCATAATTTATAGAATTATTTTGGGTACTAATTGATCCTTCTTTTATTTAGTTCTATAGTCTTGAACATAGGGATTGATCAAGCAATGAAATCTATAAGTATTTATTAAGCTGTTCCTGTATGCTGAGGATATCAGGAAAAAGAATGAAATAATCCCCACTTGAAAGGAGCTTACATTTTAATGGGGGAGAAAACAAGTACATGTAAAAAATAAACTTAACTTAAATATAAAGCTAGTAAATACTTAATTGTACAAAGTTGCTGAACATAAACTGGTTTAGAACGTTAAGCACTAAAAATTGGGGGAAATCAGGAAAGACCATGAAGATGTTGGTACCTGTATCTGGGATTTTAATTGCATATGAAACTCTTGGATCAGTAAACTTATTCTAAGAATAAGTAGAACTTAAGTAGGACTTGGGAGTTTGGGAGATCAGAGAGAGGAAATGTGACCTTGTCTGTAAAATAAAAGAATAAAAGAACCTATCTCAAAGGACTGTGAGAAATCTGATGGAAATGATAATTGTGAAGTACCTAGCACATACTAAATACTACAAAAATGTCTATTATTGATGCTATTGTTACTACTGCTGCTGCTGCTGCTGCTACTCCTACTCCTACTACTCCTACCACCATTAGTAACCACTATGACCACAACAATGTTCCCCTTCACCACCAAATATATTGGACTTGATATCACATTTCTCTTCTTTTGTCATCAGATACAAATGTCATATCTAAGTATTCTTTGTCCTTTGTCCAGGTGACTTGGAATCTAGATTCAAGAGTCAGCTGTTGAGCTAGCTCTTTTAATTAGCTTCTCTAAGTATCATGATGAAATATTCTAGTGTAGGTGCTCATTAACTAATAGTAAATTGTCATGGGCTACCACTGACATTCATGTGAGTGCTAAACAGATTTATGATTACAGACATTTCAATAAGTAACAAATTAGTTTAAAATGACAGTGCATTCATTTCAGAATCTGTTTGGGGAAGAGGTTTAACATTTCCCCAAATTAGTAGTGTCAGTTAAGTAGATAGGAAAGGGGTAATCATGGACTACATCTTTGAATATGTGTAAGTGTAAATGTATTGTATGCTAGACTGCAAAGGAACCTTACTGGTCATCTAATCCAATCTGCTCATTTGATGATGATTGCAGAGCTGGTTAGTACCAGAACCCAAATTAAAATTCAGCCTGGTGTTTTTTTATTTATTTATATACATAAAGACATATACAAAAGACATATTTCCTCACATAAAGGAATGCTTATCAATTCTGTCAGTTCACAAATTAATAGTATATAATTTCATTGCAACAATGTAGAAATGAGCTTTTTTTGTAAAAAAAAAATTAAATGAACTATCATACAATAGATGGAAAGGGTGCCTAATGCCTCCTTCACTTTTCCATTTTATCCATAAGGCACTTCATCCGGTACAGTCCTCTGTGAAGGTGACTGCATAGAAATGTTCTCTTTCCCCATATTATTCAAGAATATATCACTAACAGTCCTTGGTACCTTATTATTTAGATAGCCAATAAGTCCAAAGTGAATCAGAAAAGTGTTTAATGTTTATGTGAATGTATTTAGCCTTGGGCTACATCCATGTTAATAAATGAAGCCAGAAAAAAGGAAAATCCTCTGGAGTGAGAGTCAGGTGTCCATATGGCCTGTCCTCACTGCCACAGTGGGTTATTTTTTTTTTTAAAGCTAGGGCAGAAAGAAGGAAGGGGAGCATTCCCTTACAGGGAAATTTCTTACCTGCACTGAATAACAATAATTTGATCTAAATGGTGTTGTGTGTGTGTGTGTGTGTGTGTGTGTGTGTGTGTGTGTGTGTGTGTGTATTTTATCTTAAATTCTTAGGGGGAGGGGCTGAGTAGAATATATTTTTGTGTGCATGAAATTAGGAATTGGGTGAAAAAGCAACAGAAATCACCCTATGAATTTTCACTGTAATCCAATTTAACAAACATTTATTGTGCCATTTATTAATACCTGTCTAGAACCATGCTAGTTACTGCAGATACAAAGACAAAAACATAACAACCCCTGTCCTCAAGAAAGTTACTTATATTTTTCTGTGGGGAACAATATGTACAACGATAAACTGAAAGTATGCATATACTCATCCATATACACACAGATAACAATTACATATATACCATGGTGGGGGAGGGCAGCGTAATAAATAATTGGAATTTGTATAATAAAGGTCTGTGTAAGCTCAGGGTTCTCATAAATAATATTATGGAAGTTTTGAAAACTGTTCTCAATTTCCTCATTAATTTTTAATGAGTAATCTGTGAAGGCCGCATCAACTGGCGTCCTCACTCATTGGTTGTCTATACAAATTAACCAGTGGCATGATACTGGCATGATACAGAAAAAAAAAATGTTGCAGAATTAGGGGTAGATTCATTGGATGGAATGGGTGCTTAATTCCACTTTTTTTCCTAGTTATTAGAGCAGCCTTAATACATATCTATTTTAGTAAGAGACAATAATGGAAGCTGAATGAAATTTAAAAGTGGCTAAACTTTAAACTTGGATCTGAATTCTTATGAAGAGATGATAATTTTGATGAGATATTTTAAATATCTTTTGTATCTTTTTTTCTTATAAAGCTGAAATAATAATGTTCATTAACTGCCTATTATGTGCAGCTATAATGGAGAAACAGTATTCAAGATGTCATCCACAAAATTATTTAATGAAAAGAAGATGGATTGATCATATAGAAAAGTAAGGGGAAACTGATGAATAGATTGGGCCTCCTTTCATATCTTTCCAATGTTAGAATTTGAGGAGAATCCCAGCATGTGAGACTTATAGAACTTATAGAAAGAAATAGTATCGGTAGGTAGAGATTGGTTTTAAAGTGTATCCATAGAGGGAAAACTCCTAATGCAGAGATTTTCAGTCTGTTAGAGTTTGAATATATGCAAAGTCATTGTGCTGAGCTCATGACTTCTTTATTTGCAAAGGCACCATGGAAATTAATATTTTAAGATGTTTCAAAATTCTCCAGGCATTACCTTATCCACAATCTAACCATCTTCTTGCCATCTTCCCTACTACTGTTTCCTCCTGACCACTGAATCTCCTGAGATCTTTCCTTGATCCAGTCAGTTATGGAATCACACAACCCTGAGATCATACTTTTCTGTTTATTAAGTAAGTCAAAATGATCCATTATGTCTACTCCCTCATACCCAACCTTTCCATCTATTGGTCTTAGAATATAATCAGAATTCTGAGATTCTCAGAACCATTGCTTCTGTAAAGGGCATGCCAGGCGATTCTTTTATTTGGTTCTATTCTTGATTCCTGTCACTTCCCAAACTAAAACACATTCCCTTGACTATTACTAATTGATTTAAGTTATCACCATCTACCATAAGGTTAGCTCCTTGAAGTTAGAGCCTGTTACTATTATTTGCATTGCTATCAAATCATTATTAAACATTTAAGATTAAACCTGGAATCTCGTGAAATTGGATGAACTTTTCAAAATATGTTATGTATGAATTTTTTCCTCTTCTAATTCAGAATAATAACTTTGAGTATCTACTACATGCAGCAATAATGGAGAAATTTTATTCAAGATGACATCAACAAAATTACTTGGTGAAAAAAGATGGACTGATCATATAGTAAGAGCAAGTCCCAAGTTCTGTGCTTAGCATTTTGTACTGCTCACCAAGCTGTATGAAATACAGTGCTTGAAATTTAGTAATCTCTCAATACTTAGTTTTATTCACTCTAAAGTATTACTTCTATTTTTATTATTATAAATCACTTGTATAATTCTAGAAATTAACACCAATAAACCAACATATGCTAAAGTAAGAAATCTTCTGGATACATCTTTGTGCTTTAGACATTTAGATCAGTCTATATTTACATGCAGAACAAACATGAACTTAACTATCCAAAAGCAAATTAGGATGTGTTCAAAGACATTGACTGACTCAAAGACATTATTTTAATTTTTCATTTTTTTTATGAAGTGACATACATTTTATGTCCCATATAAAATTTAAACTGGACATCTGCTACTCAGTTTTTATGATGGGTCATTGACATTACTTTTGTATCAGGGGATAAAACAATATCCTAAAATGGAATAGAACAGTTTGAATTTAATATTCAAACTCCATGCCCATTGCTAACATGGATAATAGAAAATTTTATCTCTTGTAGAAAATCTATCTATCCATTTCATGTTCTTTTTCAACAAAGTTAAAATTACCTCTAACAAAATTTAAACAAATATAGAAAATGCTAGAAAAACTTACAAATTGGTAATCATATTTGCATATGGGAATCCCTTCATATAAATTAATTTGCTATCATGAATGCAACATTTAGAATATTCATGAATAAGGAACACAGTCATTACATATAAAGTCTCAAAAATTCTGAAATTAGAGAATTATTAAGGTTATCATGTATCAGGTGTTTGATTAGATACTTATCTGAATAGTATATGACTCAATTTAATGCTTATCAGCTTATCTGTTTATCATATCATGCTTTATTAGTAAAAGATATTTAGTGCTTACCATTTCCATTTTTTGCTTTGTTTTGGCTTAGGACCATCACCTTTTTTTTTTTTTATCAAATTCCCAGCATGGAAACTTCATTCACCAATGCCAGAAAGCACTTAGTGTGGATGAAGAACTATGTTGAGTTTTGTGTTCACAAAGATGAAAAATGACTGTCATGTGATAGCAAAAATGATAAGTGAATATAAGAGAGTAAAGATCTAGTCAAAGATTTTCCTTTGTCTAGGAATATCATACAAAAAAGTAATATATTAATAAAACACAATTAAGCAATTCTATTGCAAGCTATGCTTATAGCTGGAAGAATCAGACTAGACTTCATGGAGATAATGACATTTGAGTTAGACCTTAAAACAAGGGAAAGGATTGGGACAGCTAGTGATAGGGAAAATAGCTATATCAAAAACATAGAAGTGTAAAGTTACAGAGTTTATTTGGGGAACAACAATTTCTGCTCATAATTCCCAAACCTTTCGTTTTATTTTATGTAGACACTAAAAGAAAACAGCCTCTGTCTTTGCATCTTTTAAATGTATAGCTATGGGCAGAGTAGCAAGTATTTCAAATATAATGCAATATTCTCATGGTTACAATATTTCATCAACTAAAGTAAATAATTATACTATGAATTTTATTATAAAAGAAATCATTGCACTGGAGCTGACTGTGGCATGATAAAAATTGTATTTATATTCAGAGGACATGAGTTCAAATTCCAGTTTGACTCCTTACCATTTTTGTGAACTTGGGTACATCTCTTCACATTTCTGTGTTTGAATTGCTTTATTAATAAAAGTAGAGGATTGAATTGTAACTTTGTCTTTACGAATGTTGTTTCTTCAACTGCCCAACTAGGAAAAAACAAAAAAAACCCATATATGTTATTTGTTTGGGCAAGACCTGAGTTTCTTATTTTGTTAGGCAGGACAGGTGGTTGACTTATGGTTTCTTTTCATGCCATTGAATAATAAATAAAAAATATGTGGGGTTCTTTGATCAGAAGCCATTAAAATAAATGGTATCTGTCACTAGAAGACACAATGAATTTTTTTTTCTCTTTTTCCCTGAAGTTATTCTGGATGTCTATTTCTTTAATGGCATGATCATTAAATATTCAGCATAAATAATGAGCATAATCATAGCTAATCAAAGCATGTCAAAATTTCTGTACTTTATAAAGTAAAAGTGATGAACAAAATAGCCCTGGAGATCTAAAAGTTTCATTTTTCACAAAATTGATAAGAAACATTTAGGCTAGAGAAGGACTTGATTGACAGAAATTAAGGTACTAGGTTCTCCTCAGTTATAGAAATGAAGATTTTTCCAATCATTTCTTTCAATAGTCTCTCTCTCTCCCTGCCTGCCGCCTCATACACACACTCTCACCCACACATAGACACATTCTCACATATTCTTTCCCACATACACACTCTTTCATACACATACACTCGCTCTCCATACACATTCTCTCACACACACACAGCTTCTCTCACTCTGTCACACTCTCATACTCACTCTCACATACTCTCACTCTCTCACAATCTCTCTCAACTCTCACACTCACACTCTCTCACGCATACATTCTCACACACTTATATACTCTCTCTCATACTTTATCTCACACACATACATGCACATATATGCTCTCTTTCACACACTCTCATGCTCACACACAAAATTGGGCACCATATCTGAAGCATCTGACATTTTCTCCATTTTTCCTTTCTTGAGAAGTTCTGGTTTTAATTAAGGTAAAAGTAATTCCTCACGGGAACTGTCCTAAATTTCCCAAAATAAAATATACTATGGATAAAGTATAAAAGTTGACAGACAGTATATAGCTTATATAAATACACCACAGAATTGCAGCATTGATCTCCCAATTTATGAAATCAAATTTAGTACAGTGAGGTTCGTGGTTACCTGTGGACTGTAGTCATTGTTATCAGATACCTTCAATGAGGATGAACACAGCATCAAGATTAGCTTCAACACTAATGGTAGATTCTTTTTTTTCTTTTTCTTTTTGCAAGGCAACGGAGTTAAGTGACAGTGTCACACAGCTAGATAATTATTAAGTGACTGAGGCTGCATTTGAACTCAGGTCCTTGTGACTCCAGAGCTGGTGCTTTATCCAGTGTACCACCTAGCTGCCTCCTAAATTCTTCAACTTGAAAAGGTTACAAGTCAAGACAAAAGTAAAGGAAATGTTGATGTATTATCTTCTGTTTTCAGATGATTGTGCACTAGATGTAGCCTCTGAAACAGATATACAACAAAGTATGAATTGATTCTCTGCTACTTGTGCTCATTTTGATCTAACAATTAACCCCAAGAAAACACAGGTGCTCCATCAACCAGCACCATACTATCCATATGTGGAACCATCGATTACAGCAAATGGAGAAGTTTTGAGTACTGTGGACAAGTTCACTTACATTGGCAGTACCTTTCCAGGGAGGTATACATTGACAATGAGATTGACACTTGCATTGCCAGAGCTAACTCAGTATCTGGGAGGCTCCAAAAGAAAGTATGGGAAAGAGGAGGCATTAGATTAACTATCAAACTGAAGGTCTGTAGAATCATTGTACTGACCTCATTTCTATATGCCTGTGAAACCTAGAGAGTCTATCATCATCATGTCAGGAAACATTCTGATGATCACCTGACAGGAAAAGATACCAAACACTGTGGTCCTTTCTTGAGCTAAACTGCCAAGCATTCCAACATTACTACAGAAAGTGCAATTACTATGGGCTGGGCATGTTGTTAGAATGCCAGACACATGCTTGCCAAAAAAATCATTTTAATGGAGATCTCACACAGAGCAAGCACTCACAAAGGGTTCAGAAAAAGTGATACTGAGACACCCTGAAGGTCACATTGAAGAATTTTAGAATTTATTGTGCAGCATTGGAAGCTTTGGCACAGGTCTGCCCAGCATGGCATGCCCTTACAGAGATGCACTCTACGAGGAAGGAAGAATTGAAGCAGCTCAAAGGAAATCTGACATCTCTAAGTTTAGAGTAAGCACCCCAGGTGTTCACATGGGCTATTTGTGCCAACCCATGATAGAGCATTCTGAACTCATATTGGTCTGATCAGCCACGTCAGACACACTATAATTTGTCTCAAATATAGTAATGTCATTTTGTTCTTCTACAATAATAAAGGATAAGAACCAGCATTCTAAGTGAATAAAAGTAAATTGCAGAAATATTAACATTTATATCTCAAAGAAAAAATCCTTTGTGGTAGAAAAATATGATTATTAATCACTGTGTTCCAAATAACACACACACATATATTCATATATATTAGCTACTGAACATAATATATGAAATATTTCTTCAAATATGGGGAAATATCACATTTCTCCTCTTAATTTCCTTAAGTGGCCAATTCTAATCTTGACAGATACAAATTAAATGTGTCTGTAATCCTCACCAAGAGCAGACTTTTTTAATTACTAAAATATACCAACAAATACCACAGAATTACAATTCCATCAAAGCACATCATAGCTTCTATTTTAACCACCATTTAGCATCTTGATTCAATCTTCAATTTTTTTTCATGCACTGGTACTACTGTAGCAAAGAAATATACTCTAGTGGTATTAAACTAAATACTTAGTAAATTAAGTCCCAAGTGTCATCACAAACACTCCAGAGTATTAGGAAGATGCAGAACACATAAGCTACAAAATATTATTCCCATGAAATATCTACTTCTTTATGATATTTTACAGAATTATTTAATGCTACTTAATGTTTCTTGATGGCATCTTTATAGAGATTGCTACTTTAAAAGGAATTTAAAAATATAGTAAAAAGCTAGAATATTTTAATTTTGTGTGGTAGGCATCAGATAAAAAGATGGCTTACAGCTATTTTTCAAGGAATATTTCAAAGCCTGCTCAATTTTCATCCCTTAATACATTCTCTTGAAATAAATTCTTGAATTTTTTTCATTAAGCCTTCAACCTCATAGAAACAGGAAATAGGCTATTCTCTCTCTCTCTCTCTCTCTCTCTCTCTCTCTCTCTCTCTCTGCGGGGGGGATCCAATAGTTTAGTTTCTTTTCTAATTTCTTATCTAGACACCTCTATTTTCCCTGTCATCTTGCTATGAAGTTCTAAATTCTCTCAACCCCTCTATTTCATCTTGGGTCACAGAAGCAAATATTCATTCACCATGATAGAAAAGAAGCATTCAAAATGGAGAGAGAGATAGTCAGAGATAGAAACACAGAGAAAGAGACAGTCTTCCAGTCATCCAGAGACAGATCTAGATAGAAACAGAGAGAGAGAGAGACAGATAGGGAGACAGTGACAGAAAAAGATCCACAGAACAGCAACAGACACAGAAAGACAGAGACAATAGCAGCAAAAAATTGCAATTTCACCTTCACTGACATCACTTATTCTCAACCCCTGGAAATAGATAAAAGGGAAGTGTATAATGTGTTTGGAAGGGAAGGGGGGGGTAACCAAAGTGCACCCAACATCTGGAAAAAGAAAACTCCTAGTCTTACTATGAAGTTCTAAATTCTGGCATTCCCTTTCTACTTCATTCATCTTGGGTCACAGAAATGAGCATTCATTCACTAACATGATAGAAAAGAAGCATTCAAAGTGAATAAAAAAGCAGACAAATGTAAAAAAGAGGGTAAGAAATGTCAAATGTACAGGCATGCCACTTTTGTTGGTTCTATTTGCCTTCTGCTGGGTTAGTGACCCCAATGCTCTCCACTGTCAAGTACAATGGTCTGAGAGACACCTGTTATCCCAGGACCCTTGACCTCAAGATCAGGGGAAAAAAAAACTCTGATGTGTCCTCACAAACAGCACTGCAAATGATTAAACAATAATTACTTTTACCAAGTTTCTTTTCTAATTTCTCAGCTAGACACCTCTATTTTCCCTCTCATCTCATTCCTAATGAAGAGAAATGTTATTTATTTATTTTTAAGGGAAGAGACATTACTGCCTAATAAAGCCCAAGAGTCAGACTCAGGAAACCAGAGTTCTCTTCAGAGCCACTTGTCAACAGGGTGACCTTATACAACTCTTTTAACCTTTCTGTAGCAAGTCATTGAACCTTTTTGTGCCTCCATTTTAATACATACCCAAGAATGAAACAATGAGCTAGGTTTTCCCAGGGCATTTTGAGGATCTGAATCAGATATCATAATGTGCGATGAAATGGAAACTTACTGAACTGGATCCTAGGGGCTGGCAGGAGTAAATGGAGTTTCCAAAAGTGCACAATACAGGCTGTGTCGAGAGGGCACAGCTGAATTGTCTGGGTTTCCTCTAATCTCACAGGCTGCAAGCTACCAGACTAGCCATGTGGCAGTTTAACTCAGTCATTATGAAGGCTAAAATAATAATAAGACTGAATACCACAGTCTAGTCCTATTGGAGAAATGGATGAATCTTTACTTTCAAGGGGAAGCTTCAAAAATCTGTCTTATGGTGTATGAAAGTGATTTGATCTTATAAAAATAAATAGCATTGCAAATAGTATATGTAGACTTTTTAGCTGAAGATGATCTAACTAAAATCCAAGACTTTTAGATAATTTGTTGAGAAATCTCAAAGTAACAAACAATAGCTTTCAATTTGCAAGTTTAATTATAGCATCAATTTAAATTAATATTGTACATTGAAGAAAAAGTCCATGACAATAACTTCAGAGCTCTACTTGGGTGTTGTCATGTGGAAAATAAATTATATCTGAAAGTTCTTAATTCATTTTTATTCATTTCTCACAAACTTAAGGGAAGCTTTTTGAAATATGTTTTATATTTCTATAATGTTTCTATATATTGTTTATTCCAAAGATATACCCAGGTCTTAATAATCCTCATTGAGCCATAGGTTAACCTACAGATTAAGGATGATTGTACATATTAACCAAATTAAGAAGCCAAGTATTCCATCACAATCATATACCACAACATGCTCCCAACTTATGGGCATCCCTGTAATTTCTAGTTTTCTGTCACTACAAAGAAAGCTGTTAAAAATATTTTAGGACATTTAGGTTTTTTTTCCTTATTCTTAGTTCTTTTTGGAACTAAACCTAATAGTAATATTTCTGGATCAAATTTTAAAAATGATAAAAAAGGAAATTTTTTTTTACTCCAAATTAATACTGAAAGCATAGGATTAGATATGGTGTCTTCTCAGTGATTTCACATGATAGATCATTATCCTGATTTATAAAAAATTAAATCATATAGCAGAGCGAAGAATGGTGAAGTAAATAAAAGAAGTATCCTTGAAATCATAAAGAAATGGATTCAAGTCCCAGCTCTGACAAATATTGGTTTTATGACAGTAGGGAAGTAAATGAATTTGTCTAGGAAACTCTCTAAGATTAAGTTGCAGAGAGGGCACTGTTTTGGTAGAGGCAATTTCTTCATATGAGAGCAACCTATACCAATGAAATCACAGGTCTAGTCCCTGTCCTTCATCAGAGTAAACACATCATGGGAACTTGCTTATTCTTGCTAAACTATGCTCCTGTGACCTTACAGATTACTGAAACAAACAAAAAAACAAACAAACTACATCCTGCTTTGAAAAACTAGGGCCTTGGGCATGCTGGAAGGCTAAGGACAACATGTTTTATTTGTATTAAAAAAGGAACAGTTCTAAGTATAGGACAGAATTCTAATAATAGTTTACTACCTTAAAGAAAACTTGCTTCTTAGAGAACAATGTGTATTTGAAGGATTGGGGGTGGAGGGGGAAAAAACCCCTAAAAATGCTTCTTAAAATATTTAAATTATTTTTTAAATAAATAACATATTTAGGAGATATATAACAAGCAGGGTTCATTTAGATACAAAAAGAATGAAAACAGTCCTCAATTATTTGTGAAAATAATCAAGATATATTAGTCAAGGGGCAGCTAGGTGGCACAGTGGATAGAACGCTGGCCCTGGAGTCAGAAGTACCTGAGTTCAAACCTGATCTCAGACACTTAATAATTACCTAGCTGTGTGGCCTTGGGCAAGCCACTTAACCCCATTGCCTTGCAAAAACTAAAAAAAAAAAGACATATTAGTCATGTATCATATCATCTCATATCATCTTTATCATTGCTAGCATTTACATAGTACTTATATCTCGGGCACTATACTGAATACTTTAAAATATTTTCATTTTTTATCTCATTATTTTCAGATGTGACAATTGTAAGCATTGCTGAATGGGGAGATAGATACCATTGCGATCCATATTTAAAAGCTGAGGAAACCAAAGCAAAAAAGAGGTTAGATGATTGACCTAATGTTATATGGCTTGAAAGTTTATCAGGAGTCATCTTGACTACTGACCTAGGACCACCTAGATTTACCCAGTGGGTACATGCAATTTTTCTTGGATGTGGTTCCAGAACTCTTGGGCGAAGTACCATGTTCTCTGGACAAGTTTAGCTCTGTATTTTCCTGACTTTTTTCTTTTTGGTAAGAAAATTAATCTTTCAGATTTATTTCAATCTATCATTCAGTAAGTATTTAGTAAGCCTCTTTTGTTATTAAGTCACTTCATTTTTATTCAACTCTTTGTAGTTACCCTTTGGAGTTTCCTTGGCAGAGGCCTGAAAGGTTTGTCATTTCCATTTTGAGCTCATTTTATAGACAAGGAGCTGGAGGCAAACAGGGTTAAGTGACTTGCTCAAGATCACACAACTGAATTTGAACTCATGAAAATCAGTCTTTTGATTCTTTACTGTATGTCAAACACTATCCCAAATGCTGTGAATTCAAGTATAAAAAAATTTTTAAAAACCTTATGATTCCATATGATGAATAGTAAAAAAAAATCCCCAAATGGAGAAATGCTGCCAGTTTTGATTAATAGAAGGAAAAATTCACTTAAATAAAATGTATGGATAGTTTTATTACCATAGTTGGAAAATCTTTGCGTTTTTCAATCCTTCTGTTCTTCCCTGCTTCTATTACATGCTATTTTGTTTTGCTTATTTGCGCATATTCTGTGTTATTCTAGCTAAATTATACATGCTGCAAGAACAGAGATTGAATCTTAATTATATTTGCATAGCCCCCAATGTCTATTACCATGCACCATTCTCAGTAGGTGCTTAATTAAAAAAAATTAAAGTTTACTGAATTGATGACTTTGAAATTTAATTAGGGCTACCACCTTAGAAAAAGGCTTTAGAGTACATTGTCAAAATGATGGGAATAGGTTCTTAATAGGTCTCCTTTTACTATTTTTGATCTTCCTCACTCCATTCTTCCTGCTTCTATCAAATTAACTTTTTGTGGTCATAGATCTGATCATGTTAGTATTTTGCTGAAAATTCTATATTGGTTCTTCATCACCTTCCAAGTATAGATTCCTTTCCTTGTTATTCAATGTCATCAAGTGACAGTTTCTTTTTGCTCTTTTGCAAGGCAATGAGGATAAGTGACTTGCCCAGGGTCACATCGTTAAATAATTATTGTCTGAGGCTAGATTTGAGCTCATATTCTCCTGATTCCAGGGCTGGTGCTCTATCCACCATGCCACCTAGTTGCTCCTGACACCTTCCTTCTTTTCTAAATATATGACTTTCCTCTACATGATCCATTTTAAGTGTACTTTTTTCAATACCAATTTATCATTCAGAAGCACAAGCACTTCAATATTCACAACAGAATCAACTAAGTTGTGCAGTAGATAGAATGCTGGATATGGAGTCAGGAAGACCTGAATTCGAATCCATTCTTTTTTTTAAGGTTTTTTTTTGCAAGGCAAACAGGGTTAAGTGGCTTGCCCAAGGCCACACAGCTAGGTAATCACTAAGTGTCTGAGACCAGATTTGAATCCAGGTACTCCTGACTCCAGGCCTGGTGCTTTATCCACTGCGCCACCTAGCTGCCCCCAAATCCATTCCAAGACAGAGATTAAATGACTTTTCAAGGGTCACCCAGCTAAAAAGTATGTGACATAGGAGTTGAACTCATGTCTCCTAGATTCAAAACCTACCTCTCCACTGATTCATCTAACTGCCAAACTTTTATTACATACAGTTTTTAAGACATTTTAATATAAATACTTATCTATTATACATATATATGCTTCAAAATATCTATAATACAATACATGCGAACATACAGATTTTGTATGTGAATGTATCTCTATAATATACACATACACACATAACATATTTATAAACATATAATATATACATATTCATTTATATATATAAACAAAATAGTAACAAAATTATTTTGTGTCCCCTTCTGCCCCTTTAAAAGATTTGTAAATTTTAATAAAGAAAAAGGTTCATCCATAGTCTTGTTTTTTTTAGTATCATTCATTGCCCACTTACTTATCACCACACCCTATCAAAATATTTTGGAGATGCCCTCTTTCCCAGAGGAAAGGTCCAGAAATCAGGCTGTGTCCTGAGCTTAGCATAACAACAGTCTTTTGCATTGTGTATTATATCACCTTTTGGCAAAGTGGATTGCTTGAACCAGTTTCAGGTGTTTCCTGAGGTATGTGATGTTCCCTGAGGGATTTAGCTCCCCCTAATTCTCAGGTCCACCCATCATATGCTCACAATCCCTGTTCCTTGAACTGTATTCTTGTTCCCAGCCCAGAACTCTGACTCTGTACCATATGGGTAATCACAACCCCCAAGACTTGAGACAATGACATGTTCCCATAAGACCCAAGAATGCCGGTGCAATTCCAAGAAATGCCAACCATGAGAAGTGTCTCAAGACTTAAGAATGATTGTGTTGTGGGCCAGCCTTTCATGGAGAATTGACCCCAGCCCATGCAGCATTAAGCCCTTCAATTTAGGAGGGAGCTTCTGCCTTTAGGATGAATTTTTCCTCACTCCAAAATTAACTAAATTTCTGTTTGTTTCTTGACAAAAAGCCTTCTTGATCCTGTCTCTAGCCTTCTCTGTTTAGGCTCTGGTGACACACAAGTTAAATTCCAGTTCCAGTTTAGTTGACAATACACTCCTTGAGTAGAAGTCTTCCTTTGTAACAAACACACACACATATATTATACACATATAATAAGTGTGTTTATTTTATACCCTGATGTTATAGAAATATAAAATAACATGCGCAATTATATATATATATATATATATATATATATATATATATATATATATGCACGAATGCATTGTCTTCATCTTTACTTCACTGTTAAGAGTAGAGGGAAGGTTTCATCATTCTTTTAAAGTTACTATTGTTTGTTCCAAGGTTTCTCAAAATTGTTTTTCTTCATATTATTTCTTCCTTTTATCTCATGAATTCTTCTCTTGGTTCTGTTCATTTCTTTCTTTATCAGTGTATGCAAATCTCATGTTTCTCTGAATTTTGCCTTTTTATCTGTCTTAGAATATAATCATGTTTCTTTATATCATTTCTTTGTATGTCATCCTGATTGATTTACCTGTTTTCCCCTGCTTTTTCTAGTTTATTCTAGTTCATCTTCCTGGTTTGATTAAATAATTGCAAAATTGTCTCATCCATTATTTATTATTGAAATTAGTTAATATTAAATATTTCTTTTGAAGTTTTACTCATATATTGAGTGAATTGTTGACTTTGACATTTAATTTATGGCTACTATCTTGGAAAAATAATAGGTGGTATCCCAGTTATTTTATAAATTTTGAAGGTATTTTTAATTATCTTTTTTTGTTGCAATATTTTATAGCTTAAAGTTTTATTGAAGTTATTGTTTCAATTAAATTTTGGTTAAATCTTAGTTTTAAGTAAATTTTAAGTAAGTCATATCATCTTCAAAATGTGATCATTTTTTCCTTTATGCTTGACCCTTCAAAATATTATTTTTCTTAATGCTATATGTAGTCTTTTTAGAACAATATTAATTAGCATCGATAATAAAGGAAATTGTCACTTTATTTTAGAAAAAGTCTATAATATTTCTCCATACAAATAATTCTAGTTCTTGTTTGTTTGCTTTGATGGATACTATTTAATGTTTTGATGAAAGGTATGTTTGTTTTGTTTTGTTTTCCTGCAAGGGAAAGGGAATGTACCAGTAAATATTTTAAATGTAAAAAATAATATTTAGGGTGGCTAGGTGGGGTAGTGGACAAAGCACCAGCCCTGGAGTCAGGAGTACCTGGGTTCAAATCCGGTCTCAGACACTTAATAATTACCTAGCTGTGTGGCCTTGGGCAAGCCACTTAATCCCGTTTGCCTTGCAAAAACCTAAAAAAAAATAATATTTAATTTGATCTTCACAACAACCTTTTAAAGTAGGGGCTGTAATTACCACCTCTATTTCACCTAAATCAAACAGGAAAAAAAACAGCCTCTGTCCCCAAGAATCTTACAATCTAATGAGGAAGGAGACAACATGCAGTTATAAAGAGATAGATATATTTCTATACACACACAGTCTCTCTTTTTTCTTCATCTTTTCTAATATGTCTACTATCTCTCTAGTATGTCTTCTATCTCTTTCTTTGCCAGATGAATTCTTACCTACCCTATCAGTTCTAATGTCATGGTCTTCATGAAACTTTCTATTACACCCCCACCCCACCATAACCCTCACCATACACACACACAAACAAGTAATATACTTACACTTTAGATCTCAAATTGCTCTTTATTTTTAATAATCTGATAACCTAACTCAATGAGCAAATCACTTAAACTCTTAATGCCTCAGTTTCTTTATTTTTTTAAATTGATAAATTATCTCAGTTATCATCTAGATGGTCTGAGGTCTTCTTGCTTTAAGCCAATTATGCCCATGTTCTAAGAATGGTACTTAAGCTAGAAAATAGAATTAATGAAAACCATGGAACAATGAAAAAAAAATTCTTACTTTCCTATTTTGCTTCAGGGATTTCTATCAAGAATTAGTCAATCCATTAATAATTATTTATTAACTATTTACTGTGTCAGATACACATGGCCAACCATGAATGCAAAAAATAATCTCTGTCTTCAAGAATCTTACAATCTAATGGGGAGGGAGACAATATGCAAAGTTATAGATCGATAGATCTCTCTCTCTCTCTCTCTCTCTCCACCTCCCATTAACAAAAGAAGGTTCTAGAATTTAGAGGAGTTGGGAAAAATTTCTATATTTATTCCATGATTTAGAGATGGAACACCAGTCCCTTCATTTTTCAAAAGGATACACTGAGATCCATAGAAGTTTAGTGACTTGGTATATGAGGGGACTTTTGAACATGTCTTTCTAATACCAAATGCAGGACACTATTCCTTACGCTATATTGTCTTTAATGTAATTCATACCTGACCAAGAATCACTGCTACCACATACCCTCAAGGTAATCATACAGTCTTTAATAAGGGTCAACCATTGGGGCAGGCATTCATTTTTTGAATATTTCTAATCAGTCAGAAGTATTGTCTTATATCAAATTTGTCTCTCTGTACTTCTATTAGTAACATCTAATTTTGCATTCTGGAGTCAAGAAATGTCTAATAGCCAATGAAGGTATAACTTCTTCATGAACATCCTTTAGATGGCTGAAGACACCCATTGGATCTTTGGGTTATTCGACTGAACTTCATTTAGAACATCCTTCTCAATCAATCAATATTTATCAATCTATTTATTTATCTTATGTACCAAGCACTGTGCTAAGTGCTGGAAATGTGAAGAGGCAACAGACAGTCCCTGTTCTCAAGGATCTTAGGAGACAACATGTAGGCAAATTTGGAATATAGGATTTGTATATATGATAAATAGGAAGTAATTAATAGAGAAAAGGTATGATAACTAAGAGGGCTGAGAATCCTTCCATTTCTTTTCTTTTTGTCTTTTTCTTTTATTTTAAGGCAATGGGGTTAAGTGACTTGCCCAAGGTCACATAGCTAGGCAATTAAGTGTCTGAAGTAATATTTGAAGTCAGGTCCTCCTGACTGCAGAGCTGGTGCTTTATCCACTGCCCCACCTAGCT
Source organism: Macrotis lagotis (assembly GCF_037893015.1). Lineage (NCBI taxonomy): Eukaryota > Metazoa > Chordata > Mammalia > Peramelemorphia > Peramelidae > Macrotis > Macrotis lagotis. The sequence goes on along the minus strand of NC_133662.1, from coordinate 95,202,369 downwards.
ATCCAAAAATGTTTCCATTTCTGTAAAAGAAGGGATTTTAGTTAGGTCTTAAAGGAAGTCAAAAGACAGAATGTTCTCGAAATAGGAGAGAGAGACAGAAAAAGAAGCTCAGAGCTGAGAGAGACAGAAAAAGAAGCTCAGAGCTGAGAGAGACAGAATAGCTGCAGGAAGGCAATGTTACTAATCAGAAAAGTATATCCTGGGGAGTTTACATATATGAGGACTGAAAAAGATAGAAGGGGACAAGTTATAAAAGGCTTTGAATGCCAAATAGAGCATTTTATTTTTGATCCCAGAGGTGAAAGAGATGATCTTCATGTAAGAAAGGATGGAACAATTATTGTTTAAAAACTATTTAAAACTATTAACCATTCAACTAATTAACTATTTAACTATTGTTAAAATGAGATTAATATTGTTTTTGTTGTTGTTGTTGTTGGGTCATTCAGTCATATCTGATTCTTCATGACCCCATGGATCATAGCACACTGGTTCCTTCTATCCTCCATTATTTTCTGAATTCTGCTTAAGTTCATTTTCATAACTCCCTTGACATTATCTATCCTTACCCTACACATGTTTTATCTTCAATCTTTCTCAATATCAGGGTATTTTCCAATGAGTCCTATCTTCTCATTACATTACCAAAGTATTTAAGCTTCATCTTCAGTATTTTGCCTTTCAAGGAATAACCTGAATTAATTTCTTTTAGGTATTGGCTGTTGATCTCATAGCTCTCCAAGAAATGTCTCCTTCATCACAATTCAAATGCACTAATTCTATGATGTTGTTTTCCTTATTGTCCATCTCTCAAAGCCACATACTATTACTGAAAAAATGTAGTTTTGATACAATAAACCTTTGTTGGTAAGGTGATGGATCTATTTTTTAATATGCTGTCCAGATTTACCTTACAAGAAGCAAGCATCTTTTAATTTCACAATTGGAGACACTGTCAACAATGATTTTTGAGTCCAAGAAAATAAAATCTGATACTGCTTTCCATTTCTTCTCTCTCTATTTGTCAAAAAATGATGGAAACAATTGTCAACATCTTGGTTTTTTATGTTAAGCTTCAAGTAAACTTTTATATTTTGATTTTACCTTCATCAAGAGGCTTCTTAATTCTTCTTCTTCATGTTCTGTCTTCATAATTGAATCATCTGCTTTTATAAGATTGTTGATATTTCCTTAATTTTGGCTTTTGATTTGTCTAGCCTGACATTTTCATGATATTCTCTGAATATAAGTTAAATAAACAAAATGATAATATCCATCATTCCACTCCTTTCCCAATCTTAAAATATTCAATTATTGAATGTTTGGTTCTACTGTTGCTTCTTGACCTACATATAGGTTACTCAGGAGATAAGTAAGATTATCTGGTATTACCATTTCTTTGGGGACTTGCCACATTTTGTTGTGATCCATACAATCAAAGGCAGTGTGGTCAATGAAGCAGAGGATGTTTTTAGTAAATCCCTTGCTTTTCCCATAATTCAACAAATGTTGACAATCTGGTCTCTAGTTCTTCTGCTTATTTGAAAGCCAGCCTGAACTTTTGGTAATTCTCCATCAAACATTGCTGAAGCCTAGTTTGCAGAATCTTAAGAATAGCATTGCTGGACATGTGAAATGAGTACAATTGTTTGATAATTTGAATATTCTTTGGTATTGCCCTTCTTTGGTATTGAGATATATACTGATTTTTTTTAATCCAGTTGTCACTCTTGATTTTTGATTAGCATATTGAGTGCAAGTCTTTAGCATCATATTTTATAATTTTTAATTGTTTAGCTGGGCTTGTATCACCCCCATTAGCTTTATTGTTATCAATGTTTTCTAAGATCTCCTTGACTTCATTTTACAGGATGTCTGACTCTAGATTAATAACATACCACCATGATTATAGGTGACAATAATATTTTTCTTGGATATTTTTTCTCTATATGTTCTTAAGACCTCTTCTTAATATCTTCTGTTTCTGTTAAGTCTCTGTCTTGTTTTTATGTCTTTTTTGCATGAAAAAATAGGTATCTCTAATTTTATGAAGAGATCTCTTGACTTTTCCATTCTGTTGTTTTCTTCTGTTTCTTTGCACGGCCCATGTTCAGTTGTTTTATCTTGTCCAACTCCTTATAACCTCATGAACTATATTGTCCATGGGATTTTCTTGACAAAGATATTGGAGTGGTTTACCATTTTCTTCTCCGGTGGATTAAGACAAACAGGGTCACACAACTTCAAATCTGAGGTCAGATTTAAACTTGTATCTTCCTGACTCTCTGATCAGGATTTTGTACATGAGTCATCTTGCAGCCTCTGAGATTGATATTAAACATTGGAAAAATTTACAGATTATTAACCTTTTAATTTTTGGTAAATAGAAATTGAAACAGTTGTTATTAGATAACCAAATTGGATCATGAAGAACCATTCATTCCAAAGTAAGGTCATTCCTTTTTTTTTTTTGTAGGGTTTCTAATCTTTTAGATCAAGAAATGGTTCAGGATTTATTCATTTAGACTTTGATAAGTCATTTTTAAAGTTTCTTATGATATCCATATGGGCAAGATATATAGATATTTTTTGGGGGGGTTGTTTGTTTTTTGTCTTTTGCAAGGCAATGGGTTAAATGATTTACCCACAAGGACACACAGCTAAGTAAGTATTAAGTGTCTGAGGCTGGATTTGAACTCAGGCCCTCTTGACTCTAGGGTTGGCACCTAGCTACCCCCTATAGATGTTAATATTATGATAAAATAGCTGTTTTGATTAATAAATATTTGATCAAACAACTATAACTATAATCTATTAATGGATAAGTGAAAATCTGAAGATGGGAGTTTGAATATGTTAGAATTCTGCTATTTAATCTCTATTTTTTCCAATGATTTGAATTGACATAAAGAAAATATCTTAAATTTTCATGTGACACACAACTAGGTGGCATAGTCAATATGCTGGATGATGGAAAAGTGATTTAAAATGATCATGAAAGGCAGGAACAACAGGTTGAAACAAAATTAAATTGAGTGTTAAAATTATGTATTTGAATTTAGAAATTTAGCTATACAAGGAAAGAATATATGAGATTTAATAGTTCATATGAAAACAAAACTTTATGATTTTATTGGGCAAGTATTAAGGAAATAAAAAATGTTACATGACTGACTCCTCTCACCTCAATTCAACCTTTCAATCTTTGGATACAGAATAGGAAGTATTGCCCATAATAAGGAAGGAATCATTTACCTAGATCTGTGCTAGAAAAATCCTATCTTAAAATTTGTGGTTCACTTAAGAAGAGTTGTTTCATTTATAAAGATATTGACAACCTGGATTAAGTTCAAAGGAGTGCAACTAAGATTTTGCACAGCTGCAGGATCATATAGGATGATTTTTATCCATCAAAGATTTCAAGCAGAATTTGGATGTTGTGATAAGAACAGATTCTTATCCTTTCCCAGATGGCAGAAATAGGAGGTAGATTTCAGGATAAGATAAGGAAGGACTTTAGATTAGGGTTATCTATTAAAAGATTTAAGGTAGCTCAGTGGCAGAGTAGTACCAATTCTAGAATAAAGAAGGCTTATTTTCCTGAATACAAATCCACCCTCAGACATTTAATAGTTTTGTTACCTGGGTAAATCATTTAACCCTGTTTGCCTCAGTTTCCTCATCTATAAAATGAGCTGAAGAAGGAAATGGTAAACCACTCCAGTATTTTTATCAAGAAAATCCCAAATGGGGTCACAAAGGGTCTGACATGACTGAAACAACTGGATGATAACAATCAATTAATGTGACTGGCTTGCTCCTAAGAAGTGTTTGAGTAGAGTCTCAGTGATCATATATAGACAAGTTGTAGAGAGGATTAGTGCTCAGGTAAATTGTTGAATTTGCATTAAATTCATTCTCTTAAAATATTTGTGGCTGTGTAAAAGCATTTTAATTAGTTTTGTTTATACATGATTTTTACTGTAGAGGGTTCCTCTTAGGAAGGAAGAGTTAATGTGGAAGGATAAATATGCAGAAAAATAAGCATCATCAGTAAAACTTTTTTATGGCCAAAACAATTTTTCCTTACAAGTATACCTCTATGGTTTCCTTAGCAAATCCTTTCTTCATAGATTGCTAAAGAAAAACATCTACCCAAGTTCATCTAAATTGCTGCAAAAAAATCAGCATCGTTGCACCTTATATATTTTTGTAAGCCTCTAAAATGATGCTACTTTATGTATCTGTTAAATGGTTCTACTTGCCTATTGCTTTTCTCTTTTGAAATAGTTTTACTTTCATTGGTGTGTTGAATCAGAATCCCTAAAATTTGACCTCATATTTTTTAAAATTAAATATCTCTTAGAGATTTACATTTCTGATATTTTCTAATACTCTTGAGATCTTCTCCCCTCCCCCCTTTAACAATAATGAATATCCATCAACTAGGGTAACAGAGAAAGCTAAAACTTGCCTTTATCTTATTCAGCACTTAACATTTCTTTCCTCTCCCAAATGTCTTCTGTCTGTTCTGAACATTTAGCAATTCCATTTAAGACACGATGGAAAGGTATATAAATGGGATAAGATTGCTGGAAATGTGGTAATTTGAGACTTTTATTTTTATCAGCTACTACTTCTTAAGGTAAACTGTAAAGTCACAAATAAATTCCATAATGCTTTCTGGTTGCCGAAATGGTTGTACTGTGACACTGGAATTACAACCACTTTGAATTATTGTCAGATACAATCAACAAAGATTGTTTATCTTTATTCTCTCCCTGCCCCCCAAATCAATATTATTGTGCCAAAGTCATCTGCTATCAGCATGAATTTAGCAAAAAGTACAGAATTTTACCTTAGTTTTTGGTCAAGAATCTAGTCTGACAATTTCAGAAGGACAGGGGATAGGGAATGGGAAAAATACAGGTGAAGACTTTCTTTTAACTAATGTAGATTATCAGCTGTTCTTCACTTGACAGTTTTAGAGAAGTGCCTAGGGGCACTAAGATGTTGTGATTTGCTCAGAATCATAACTTGGACGACAGTGATGGGATTTAACCCCAGGTCTTCCTCATATTCAGTCTTACTCTAATCACTACACTTTGCTGCTTCTCTATTGTTTGATCCTGAATCAGTTCTATAGCAAGATATCTATTTTTTCCCCCTATCTGTTCTATAAAAGCAAAAGTTCTTTGAAGACCTTAGAGGACTTCAAGCAGAGGCTGGTGATAATTGTTCTGATTATTTGAGTGGAGATTCTTTTTTTTGTACCAGGTGGGCTAGATGTCTCTAAGGACCTTTTCAACTCTCAGAATCTTTTGAGTTTTGACAGCAGGAAGACAGAGAAGGGGTCAAAGAATTTAGAAACCTTCTAGGGAAATTATTTATGATGGACAGAGAGAAGATGTTTTAGGTGATTGTTGAGAACATCATAGACCAACATACTTATGCTGGGATGTGAGCTCCAATAAGATGGAAGCACCAAGGATTTTTGGAAACATGGCCACTATCAGTATGATTTTGTCATTTTTATCATGGTGACTCAATTGAATGCAAACCAAACTGAGGGTCTGAGACTGAGACCTTAGAAAAAAATGGAGTCTAAAAAAAGAGGTTCTCACTGTTTTTTGTGGTCATGGACTTTTTTGTCAGTCTGGTGGCATCTGTGGATCTTTTTAAAAAATATTTTAAATGCAAAAAATGCATAGAACTCCGGAAGAATTTATGATCTTTCTGTAAGGAATTCTTCTTTTGTCAATTTTTCCTTCTATCTACTTTATTTGATTTTTTTAAAGTTTTTGCAAGGCAAATGGGGTTAAGTGGCTTGTACAAGGCCACACAGCTAGGTAATTATTAAGTGTCTGAGACCAGATTTGAACCCAGGTACTCCTGACTCCAAGGCTGGTGTTTTATCCACTGTGCCACCTAGCGGCCCCCCCTTTTTTAAAATCTTTTTTTGAGCTCTTCCAAAAGGACTTTTGGACTTGAGACCAATTCATATTCTCCTTTGACATTTCAGATGTAGACTTTTGGATATTGTCTTCTTCTGAGTTTATGTTTGGATCTTCCCTGTCACCAAAGTAGCTTTCTATGATCAGGGTTCCTTTGTTTTGCTCATTTTTAAAAGTTGATCTCTGTTCTAAGAGCACAGAGGCACTATCCTAAGCTTCTTGAACCGGGGGGTCATGGGATGGCCACTGACTTTCTGCTCTAGGACCTGAGGTGCTGGTGGTTTACATCTGATATGCCCTGAGTTTCAGAGCTGACTGGCCTCCTGAGCAAGAACCAAAGGACTCTGGTTGTTATCTTTGCTGTGGCTAAAAGCCTCCCACTGGCTTAACCCCACTTTTCTTGTACTCCCTTCCCATTTTACCCAAGTGAGGTAGACCTTCCTGACATCTTTCTCATTTCTCTTGGGCTGTAAAATTATTTCTATTTTTTTTATGGATTCTGTCACTCTAGAATTCTTTTAGAGTTTTGATTTAATGCTTCTTTTGAGAGAAACTGGGTGTGGGGGGAAACTCAAGCAACTTCCGGGGTTCTCTCCACCATCTTGACTCTTGCCTGCTTTACTTCTTTCTAGAGAAAACTAGAGACCTGGAAGAGGATCCCAGGAAGACCAAAAATGACAGCAATAAGTGTCACTAAATCTACAGAGTGAATTGTTGGTTTTTTAGTTTTCTACTCTAGAATATCAGGAGAACATCGTTGAAGGATATTCAGTAGCCTGGATTCATGCATTGGGGGACTAAAGGGGGAGCTGGAATACATGGGCTGCAAGGATCCCTGCAAGGAGTTGATCTGTGGTACCTTTATCATATGGAAGACCAAAGGGTATAAAAAAACTTTCCCTGAGTACCCCAAAATCTCAGGGAACATTGGAGTCTCATGAAATTTTGTGATTATTAGGATTATTGTCCTGATAGCTGGAGTGAGGAAGAAGAGGGTCTTTGAATGACTCCCATGGGAATAAGATCCAGTTCTAAGAGCCTCTCTTAGTGCCATTTCATTCTAGCTTACTGCTATTGCTCTCCCTTCCTCTTCAAACCATCATATACTGAGAAGCTGAACTAGTCAGTTCTGAAATCCCCTGGATCATATGGTTACATCTTCATCAAGGCCTTTCTAATTCTACTTTATTCTACCTACTTCTACATCTAGTTTTGCAAAAGGTAATTTAATTAACATTATCATTACTCCTGGAGGAGTGGGTTAATTAGCTACCTTAAGGCTCCACTTACCATTCTTGTAACTCCCCAGACTAAAATAGTCTTCCCTGGTTACTCCTCCCTTATAAATTTTGTATTTCCCATCAGAATGTAAACTATGTGAGATTTGAGACTGCCTCAGTTTTGTATTTGTATCCCAAGCATTTAGCACAGTATTTGAAATAAAGTAAGCTATTAATAAGTGATTTTTCATTCATTCATTCATTCATTCAAATGACTAACCCAGGATCAGACTTCTATTTAACCAAGAGATGTAAAATGCAAATCTATGTTTTCTAGACTTCAATCCAGGCATCTCATCCAATATACCCCACTACTTCTTTGTAAGTATGTATACAAGTATATATATATATATATATATATATATATATATATATATATATATAATATGTATATATATATATACAAAGCACATACAAGTACCCATATGTATACATAAATGTAGACACACATATGTATCCATACACAGATAGATGTATCTATATATCTATATATATGTGTGTATATAAATGTGTATGTATATTATATATATATACACACATATGAATCTAAATCAAGAATACAGGAATATTAGAGTTTATATGACTATAATTTCTCATATCTTGAAGAGGCATTGCAGGTAGCAAGAATGTATTTCAAATTGATTTTTCAGGTGTTGAAAACTGTATCCATTACAACATATGGACATTTATTCTGAATTTTTCAGTTTTGACATAAGTTGGTCACCTATATTTTCTCTATTCATTTTTTCATGAGTCATGTAAATGTTTCAGGTAGAGAACTTTCTGCCATAACATCAATTTCCTTTGCTTTGAGTTCTTGATTTCCCCATGAAATGACGACTTGTGCTCCCTCCAGAATAGCACTCAAATTTCTTGACTCTGCATGTAATGCTTTGATTGTCTTTGCTACCCTCTCAGGGCTTGTATTATATCCATGCTACTTACCTGCAGATACTAGGAGCATTTATCTAAACATTTTCAAAAACAACAATCCAATGAGCACAGCATCAGATCTTTAAAGCATCTACTTTCATGCCTCGACTTCACATCTAGCATTTAGATCCAAATCCTCTTAATGGGCAAATGTTTTACCCTTACTTCTTCTCTTGCTGGTAAAAGATAATGAATTCGATAGCTATTAAAATGTTCATTTTTTAAAATGATGTTATGTCTTTAAACCACCATATTGTTTTCCAAGAGAGAGTAATAGATATTATGCATATAACAAAGAATGGTAATTCTATATACTTGAGTTTCTAATAAGGCATTTAAAATACACATATAGCACACTTAGTTTAAGGGTTGAAGTAAAAATAAGAATAATGGCATTTACTAACTTTACTAGATGATTTTCCCTCTTACCCCTGTGTCTTCTATAAATTCTTGATACCTAGACAATCTTGTGTTTCATAGTAGAATGGTTCATGTCAGAGGATGTACACATATCGTCTGTGTGATATTTATGTCACACTATATCTTTTCACTATAACAGCCACTATATCTTTTCAAGTCATCATGCTCAGTTCCTAGGCAACTTTTCAAGACTATAATTTACAAAACAGGGTCCCATCTACTTTAGTAGAGGGCATTTCTTCATCAAGACTTCCATTACTAATCATGTTGCATGTGTGTATGTAGTTATGTGTGTATGCATTCACAAATACAATATATGTACACATAAATATATACATTTAATGAATGCATCTATGTGTCTATATGCATCTATATATATACAAATGCATAAATATGCATATTTCTGATATTTTTGTATGGTAGGGAGTAAGCTATAGCTTAGTAGATATCAATTTTGTTTATGACTTTGTTTATGGCTTTTACCAAAGCCCCAGTCTATCTCTGGGACCACAGAGTTGGGTACTATTTCCTTACACAGGAACCCTGCCATACGTGTAATTTTGTATCACTCTTTCTTCTTGTTGTTCAGTCATTTTTTAAATTGTATTAGATTCTCTATGACACCATTTAATTTGTTGTCTTGTGGGGTTTTTTTTAATGGCAAAATATTGGAGTGGTTTACCATTTCTTTCTCCAACTCATTTTACCGATGAGTAAACTGAGTTAAACAGGATGAAATGTCTTGCCCAGGGTCATATAGTAAGTACTGGAGACCATATTAGAACCCAGGAAGTTGAGTCTTCCTGATCCTAGGTCACCTAGGTGTCCTCAGTCAATTTTTCACAGTCCCCTTCATTTCTTTTCTCCATTTTTTCTTTTCCCTCTCTCTTTTTTGATTTTGAAAATTCTTTTTGAATTCTTCCAAGAGGCCTTTTTGGATTTGAGGCCAATTCATAAATGTCTTTGAGGTTTCATATATAGGCATTTTGTCACTGATTTGCTCTTCTGAGATGATATTTTTATCATCCCTATCAGAATAGTAACTTTTTATGGTTAGCACTTTTTATGTTTTTTGCTCAATTTGCTCCTGGGTGAAAGCCGGCACAGTCTTAAACTTTTGGGCTGGTACTGGGGGATCTACTCCCTGACTTACTACTTGCCTTTGGCATTTCAGGTGCTAGCAGTATGCTTTCTGCATTAGGGTAACCAAGCCCAATCTCTCCTGTTGCCCCAGTGTTCCGACATGGCTCGAACTTTGTTTTTTGACCTGGGTTTGGCACCCTCATTTCTGGTCTTCTGGTTTGCTGAGCCTAGACCTGAGTTGCTCTGTGGCTAAGAGACTATTGCTGGCTTTCCAGCTCTCCCACCCACACTGGGCTATACTCCTCTTTTACTCATATGAGACACACTTTTACTGAAATTTCTCCATGTATCTTGAGATGAGAATTTGTTTCACTCTGAATTTTTTGTGAGTTCTCTCACTTTAGGGTCTGTTAAGAGACATTATTTAAAGTTATTTTAGGGAAACCTCCAGGAGCTTCCTAACTTCATGTGGCCATCTTGGCTCTACCCCTGCAAGTGATCTGCACTCTTCCTCAGTCACTGTTAATTTTATATGCTATTCCAATAAACCAATAATACTGCAACATACCAAACAATTTGTGCCAATTTCAATTGATAATGTGCCATTGTATTAACTTGATAATTGAGAAGCACCTTTATTATGTTACTAATAATACCAACAATTTATTGTTATTAGAGAATTTGAATTATGGCTTTTGCATCAAACTTCCCTAGAATATATACAAATCTGAGAAATAGACTTCCCAGGTAATGGTGTTTGTTTCCTTTCATATACTGCTACATCCCTTGGTCATTGGTTACATTTTTGGAGGGGTAAGTAACTTTAAAAATATCAATAATATCTTTGAAGCCTATTCTTTTTTCTCCTGAGTTCTGATCCACTAGATTGTAAAACAGAAACTTAAGAATATCTCATTCAAAGGCTTTCATTGCATGATATTTTATGCCCTGAAAGTGGAAGTTGCATAATTTTAAATGTTCTGTTCTCCATATGTATGCTACTGGCCTTTCATGATGGAAAGAAATCTGTTGAAATTTCTTTGTGACATGCCAAATGTACAAAAAGAGGAAGAAGAAAAACACAAGCTATTTAATTTTTTTATGATAAAATGTTCTATACATTAAAATGCAAAGCAAAGGTATGATCATGTTACTCCCTTGCTCAAGAAGTTCCAGTGGCTCCCTACTGCCTACTCATTACTAAAATACAAATTCTTCTGCTTCTGCTTTGCATTTATGTCTGGCTTTCCTATTTTGTTTTGAAGTTGTTGTAATCACACTGTTTACTATATTTATCTTGATTGCTTTAGCTGTTGAGGTTGCTAGGTGGCTCAGGATTGGACTTTGAGTCAGTTCAAACTCTGACTGATCACACAAGTTGTGTGATGATAAACAAAATATTTAACCTTTCTCAGGCTCTTCCAAAAATAGAAATAATAATAACACCTCCCTCCCATTGTTGTTGTGAAGATCAAATATGATAAAAAGGTAAAGTACTTTAAAAACTCCAAGGGTTTGATTGGTTCTAAATATTATCATTAGTCTGAGAGCTGGTGTCTTTGCTTGTTTGCTCAACTTCTGCTGGTCCAAAAATAATACATTTTGTCATCAATGGATTTTTTCCCAAATAACTTGGACATATATTTTATTCATTCACAACGTCTTATAGTCTTTACAAATGTCATCATTATTTCATTGAAATGATGTTTTTATAGGGCTTTTAATTGCAATAAGCAAGATAAATCCTCAACTGCTAACCCAATTTTCCTTTAAATACTACTTAGGAACATGCAAACTTCTTCAATCTTTAAGGATTTATTAAGCATCTCTTTTTTATTTTTTTAACCAAAGTCAAGGCTAGTATTGTGGGATAGAAGAGCAAAAAACAGCTGAGGGGGAAATTATTTATACACAGATAAGTAAATATAAAATATATACAAATTAAATTCAAATTAGTTTCAAGGAAGGGGAATATCAGGGACTGAGGAGCTCAAGATATAGTGGTTTCTAATATCTAAGGCATAAAGTTTGAACATATCTGCTTCCTTTTCAAGACCCTCCATAATTTAGCCTGACCATAATGATCAAGGGCTTTTTCAAATAGTAATTTTGGTTTCTGTTGATGTACATACATACTATACTTGTGTGGACCTCTACCTTTATTGTCATCTCAATAGCATCCAAGAATGTACACTCCTGTATTTCACTCTTTACCAAGATTCAAATCTCACCCTTCATGGAGATTTTTTTTTAGTAGTTTAGTAGTTTCCATATTTGCTTTGCTCAAAGAACAGAATCATTCGTTCTTGTAAGAAATTGTTGCACATTATGAGAGAGTAATTCTGTAAAATTCTCACAACAGCTGAGAATCACTGATCCAAAAATACACTTCACAACTGCTGAATTAGAACTTTGACATTTTAGAAATACAGAGAACCTTAGAATCACTCCATCTATTCTAAACTCCCTAATTTTAAGCCTAGAAAGAGAAAATAATTTGCCAAAGAAAACATGGATAGTTTTTGGAAAAGCTAAGACTAGAACTCATCTCCTTCCTTCAAGTCATGTACAATAGTCTATTCTTATCTCTCACTTCTCTTAGCAATTATAGAACTTTTAATTAATGCCTACCTTTAGCATTTGACTGTTTTACAAAGGCTTTATAATTTTTACAAAGGCTTCATAAGTTTCCCTAACATTATTATATACTCCTTGAAGATGATCACTTGTGAGTAACTCTGTCACAGTCAAATGGGTTAAATGATCTTGAGTTCCTTCATGGTGTGATGAACATAGCTGATTTGGGAAAAGGCAGACTAAACTCTGCACAACTAAGTTGGCACATCAACATGGGGTGAATGAGGAATGTCATTAATATTACTAGACAGACCAAAATTGAGGAGACAGGCTAGATGAGCCAGTTAACTCCATGATGCATATACTCCATTTGGCTTAACCTAAAATTACCAAGAAACTCTACTATAACAATTGCTTTCATCCCCTTCTATAAATCTCAAAGTTAGGAGAAAAAATGGAATATCAGAAATAAAAGAAACCTTAAAGTTCATCTAGGATCATTTGATTTAGATAGAAGGGACCCCTTCACTTTTGAAAAGGATCAACTAGGCCCAGAGAGAATGAGTTGGCTATGTCACACAGTTAGTAAGTTTATGAGGTGGAGTTGAATCCAATTATAACACCACATCCAGGACTCTATTCATTATACAATGCTGTTTCTAATATAATTCATACTTGACTAAGAATCACTTGCACTCTATACCTTCAGAGTGATCATACAGCCTTCAATAAGGGGCCACCAATTACTTCATGGATCAGATGTTCAATTTTTAAATAATTCTAATTATTAGGAAGATTTTCTTATATTAAGCCTAAATTTACTTCTCAGTACCTTCTATTGGCAACATCTAGCTTTGTATTCTGGAACCAAGAATTAATAGCCAATAATGTTAATAGTCAATAAATGTATTACTTCATGAAAGTCCTTCAGAGAGCTGACGACAGTCATTATATCTCTGATCATTCAAATGATCTTCATTCTTATATCCTCAGTCAATCATAGACATCTGCCAGATAATGTTATTAAACACCGAGGATACCAAAAAAGGCAAAACATATTTATTGCCCTCAAAGAACTTACAATCTAAATCAGGGAGAAAACACATAAACAAATAAGTACAAATAAATTATATATGGGTTAAATAGGAAGTAGGGAAGGCAGTGAAACTAAGAAGGTTTGGGGAAAGATTCCAGTAGAAGGAGGGATTTAAGTTGGAACTTAATAAAGCTTAAGTAATCAGTAGTCAAAGTAAAGGAGGGAGGGCTTTTCAAACATTGGGAACAGTCAGTGAAAACGCCTGGAGTTCAAAGATGGATTGTTTTCTTCATGCAACAGCTGGGGGCAATTGTCACTGAACTGAAGAGTGGGTTTTGGGGTGTAATGTTTTAGAAGTTTGGAAAGATAGGCAGAAATTAGATTATGAAAGACTTAAAATGCCAACTATAACAATTTGTATTTGATGTTGGTGGCAATAAGGAGCCACTAGAGTTTACTGAATAGGGAGATAACATGGGAGAACCTGCATTTTAGGTAGATCACTCTTGGGGCTACATAGTAGTGATGATTAGGGGAAATATTGGAGAAAGGTTGCAAGGATAAAATCAATAGACCTTAGCCACAGATTGGATTGGAGGCAGGAATAGTGAAGAGTTCAGGATTACTTCTTTGTTGCAACATGTTTGGGTGAGTTATTTTAGTAAGAGGTATATAATGGAAGGAGTGGGAGGGAAAAATATGAGATGGAACAAGTATTCTAGAGGATACAGGTAAAGAACTGAGTGGGGGTTTGTCTGAAACTTTTAGGTGGCAAATTTGAGGTTAATGGGAATGAAGAATTACTATGTTGGTGAGAAATGGAGTTTAGGTAATAATCTATAGGAGTTGAGAGTCATTGGGATGTGAAGGATTTTAGGTGTGAGAATGTTTATCATTAAGTAGAGGACATCACTCTTCCAGTAGAGGTTAGACATTAGGTTGGAGACAAATATAATATGAATAATCTTTAGATTATCATTTTTCTTTTGAATATATCCCAGGAGTTATCTGATCAGGAAACTATCAGTATATTAAAGTAGCCAAAATTAGCCTTATTTTCCTGGGCTACCACCTTATATGCTTGTCACTTGGTGAGTTTGCTACATACAGAATAAAATATGAATTATTTTTTTAATCAGACTATTTGCTGCCTATTTATGCCTCTCCACATCATGCTTTTGAACCCAAATATTAGGGTCAACATGTATTCTTTGAAGCACTTGTATCATACCAAACTTTTTCCTTCATAGGATATAGAGGGGACAAATAAAAGAAACATCTTAGCATTTTTAGTGATTTCAGACATATTTATATACTTGTTTATAGGTTTTATTTTTTATTTTGGAAACATTTCATTGATAATCCTTGACTTTTATTTTTAGATATTTTTCAAGGAAATGCCCAAGACTTGCCCAAGGTGACACAGCTAGGCAATTATTAATGTCACATTTGAACTCAGGTCTTTCTGACTCCAGGGCTGGTGCTCTATCCACTGAGCAACCTAGCTGCCCTAATCCTTGTTTTTAAGGCAAGCTGCTTGAGCAAAGGATTTGATTTTTTTATGTTAGAAAGGTAAATGTGGGAAATTTAGGGAAAATATAGTTGGGGAAATATCTCAACCTCACAGTATATGACCAAATCAGGCATAAGGTTTAGAAGGACAGAAAAACCTATGACTATAGTTTATGACCATGGTGTTCCCATACTGAAAGGAAGCACCATTTCATCCTCATCAGCCACAAAACACAACATACACACACACATTATGTCAGTGCACTAAGTAAAATCCACTTTTGTCAATTTGTTTCTCCAGAAACCAGTAATGGTACTTTGTAGTTTTGGAAGGTGGAGGAATCTGGACTTGTTGCTTCAATATAAGCAACCTCTGGTATGTGAAGCTCTATTCATCAATTCAGACTCAAAACCCCTTTTTAACTTATTTTGTGTTATATTCCAAAACTTGCTCTCTATTCAGCAAGCTATTATGCCTCAATGTCTCATGCATATAAAAGTTCAATGAAAATAATAACTTATTAAACTGTATTAAGCAAAGCAAAATAACTTTCATACATTTTCATTGGTTTTATATTTTCTTTCTAATGTATTAACATATTTGTGCTCCCCATACTATTATAGCACCTAACAAATAATATGATCTTAATTGTGATAGGGCTCTTCAACTATTCACACATCTGCTATGATTGTCTCTTTGCTCTTTGTATTAAAGCTAGTGCACCTGATACTGAGTTTTTTAAACATGTTTTATGCTTTAGAAGACAGAAAACTGCTGTCCTGTATCCATTCTGAACAATAAGGAAAAAACATGTAGTAAATTGGAAATGACAGGAAGAAAAGCATTTATTACAGGTAATTACATGGCATAATGAATTGAATTTTGGTCTTAGAGTCAGGAATAACAGTTCAAATACTACCTCTGATATTCATTTGATATGTGATTCTAGCCTACTTTGTTTACCTCAATTTCCTCATCTATAAAAGGAAGTTAAGAAAGTAACTATCCTTTCCCTTCTCCACCCAGCTACTATAATGACACTACAAAGATATTTTGTAAAGTGTCTTGTATACTTTAAAGTTCTATATAAATATTATTATCATCATCATTATTATTATTATCATGGTATCAGAATTTGTGATAGAGATAAAGTAGATCATATATGATGTCTGTTATATTTTCTGAGAATAGATACCAATTTACAAAGAGAACAGGAAACAGTAGAATTTAAAAAAGAAAGTTAGAACAAGAAGGATGCTAAAAAATTTAATTTTAAAAAGGATATTATTAACTCAATTACAATTGATTCCAATATAGCAACATAAGGAGATTATCAATAGATTTGGATTTTAATACATATATAGTATATATATATATATATATATATATGCATATATAAATAAATGAAAAATAAATGAAATACATTTCAGAAAGTGATCAGAAAATTCACAGGGGTCAGGTAGTCCCCCTAAAATAATAGGAGTTATTTCTTTAAAATAATATGGAAATGGAATCATCAGGTTATAGGGGAAAGATTTAGTGAGAAGATCTGGATTCAGATCTTGACTAAAATATTTACTAATTATCTAATCTTTGGCTAGTCTATCAATATTAAAAATCAGCTTCCTCAAAACACAATTCATTAACCGTTGGGAAAAAAAGGGAGGAAGAGGGAATGTAAAAAAGCAAGGGAATGCCATCTAGGGTCTTATGTAGCAAGAAATTTGTGTCCCTTAAGAGCCTTCTGTCATCTATGATGACTGCCATGAACTGGTCAATTGAACTCTGACAATAATCATTAATTTAACTGGTCCTCAGCCAGTGCTATGAAACAGCATCATAGAGTTATAAGCTAGCTCTACTCAAAACTATCATGATAAGTAGTTTGACATAGAAGATGGTGGAGTTAGTGAAGGATTTGTTTGTGTTCTGGTACTATAAGTAGGCAAGATACATCATAACAAATTACAAATAATAATAATAATAATAATAATAATAATAATAATAATAATAATAATACTTCATCTGCAGGAAATGCAGTCTTAGAAGCAGTTCCAAATCAACTTAAAATCTTGGCCCAATTTTAGATCCATTTCAGAAGAATAGAATAGGAAAACCTGTCAACATCTTTGCTCAGATTTTGATAAATTATATCTATAGCATTCTCTTGATCTACCAATTTAGTAACCCTGTCCAAGAAAGAAACTAAGTTTAGTCTGGCATAATTTGGTGAAGTCATGATTTGTTTTCTATAATCACAGCTTGAATAATAGGTTCTTTACTAATGCTGCTAATTATTAATCTTCTATGACCTATTCAAATTATCTTAAATAAAGCAGAACTGAGTGAACTGAAGTATAAAGGGAGTTAAATTTACTAAGGAGAATGATGGCAAAGAAAGGGTACATTTCAGATTTGGGGAAGCGCCCTATGTATTACAAGAGGTAAGAAAAAGCTATTTTATGTACAAAGAACATTGTGGACCAGTGTGTGTGGTATGTGAAGGGAAAATTAAGTTTCAAAAGAGTAGACTGTTCCCATGAAAGATTTAAATAACAACTGTCATTTAGAGAAGGCTTTAATTGTTGCAAAGTTTGTGTTACATATATTTGTACAAATTATGATTTATCGCAACCTCTTGAGCTAGGTCATATTTATTAGTTTACAAATGAGTAAACCAAGGTGCAGTAAGATTCAGTGACTTGTCAGATAGCTACCAAGTTTTATAGGAAGGATTTGTACCCAGCTCTTTCCGCTTCCAAGTTATCCAATGTTATTCATTATACCATGATACCTTGATTTTAATTACCAAAACTGAGATTTTTTTTTCTAATTCTAGAGACAACTGGAAAATCAGAAAATTCCCAAGCAGGAAAAGTGATGTAGTCAGCCCTCTGTTTTAGAGATATTATTTTTTGTAATCTATATGGAGTTTGTATTGGAGAAAGGAAAGAATAAATTCAAGAAGTCCAATTAGAATATCATCGTAACAGTCCAGATTGGAGGTGATATACAGTCAATGTAAATGATAGCTATGTTTGGTGTGTGTGTGGGGGGGGACTTCTCCAAACTGTTTTTTCCCCATGTACACACCAATCTATCTTAGAAAGCCTCAATTTGAAAATGCCTACAATTTTCAGATAGCTGCCAAGAATATGCAGCATAGTAATAAAGAACTTAATTTCTTCTGATTTGGATGGTGGCATGAGAGACACTATAATAATCAGTGGCTTGGGGATTTAGTGGTTTCTCAGTACCTGACTGAGCTTGTTAAATGATCTATCTTTTGCCTTATTTAGTACGACTAAGTCCTCCAGCACGTGTCAAGCCAGGGACCTAACAGAGAGGATGATCACTTCTCTTTCTCAAGCCACATCATTAGCAATCAGTCTCTTCTTCCAAGAATCACAATGGGGTCTGCATTGTCACTCCCGACTGTGAGTCCTTGGGGGGTGGCTTATTGCTCCTTTATTTTAAGCAGGAGGATGTTCTCTCTGCAAATTTGTCTCCTTGTCACGGTATGAAACTTGGGCTCTTGCACATACATGTGTTTTCTGTGTGGTTTTCTTGCCACCACCCCAAACGAGACAGATTTGAAAATGAGATTTTCCCAATAACTGCCAACTATGTTAATTTTCTTCTCTCCAGACACAGTCATGCCCATCTTCCTATTATTAAGAGATCTTGCCTGGTACCCATGCAGGGAATGTAGTCTTACTTTAATCCTATAATTGGGGCTGCCACTAGAAGGCAATCAAAACTCTCCTGGTGCATATTATAACCACAGAGCTCAGAATGACACAGAAAATACTGGAGAGTGCCCTAGATTGAATTGAATGAATACTAACACTCCATAGGAGACTAAAATTGTGTTTCCTGCTCTGTCATTGATACAGTGTAAAACACCAGGTCAACCTCCCTATCCTCTCTATATTTCCTCTGTAAAATGGGATGATAATTGCTTCGGGGATAAAAAACAGTCTGAAAAAAATCATATTCAGTCCTTCAGGGTGAAGACATGGATCTCATTCCAATTTATTCTTATTCCCAACTAAAGTACTGAAATTCTTAAGAGAAAACATAGAAACCAACTTCCCTGAAGCATACAGGCTGTTTCTATTAGGATATCATGAAAATTCCGTTTTAGTATTGAGGAGTTTTCACTCTGTTATTGATCCATTATTAAAAAAATCCCATGTATATAGAATTATCTTCAATTCTGATTCTTTCTATTTATGTAGATGTGTATGTGCATGAGCAGACAAACTAATGTACTAGAAAGTGGGTCTTGGAATTAGAAGGTGCTGAATTCAAGTCCTACCTCTGACACAGTCTGACTGTAATATGACTCAAGTAATATCACACTGAACAAATCACTTAACCTGTTAGTGATCCAGACACCTAACATCATTAATTTTAAAGCAGGTATAGATCTGCTTTTGGAAGAGGGAATTTCCTAACTAGGAGGAAAAATGTAAGAATGTATTTTGAGGTTCAGCCATTTCAGTTATGTCCAACTCTTTGTTTTAGAATTTTCTTGGCAAAGATACTGGAGTGGATTGTCATTTTCCTCTCCATCTCATTTTACAGACGAGGAACTGAGCCAAACAGGGTTAGGTGACTTGCTGGGGATCACACAGCTATTAAGTATTTGAGAACAATTTTGAACTCATGAAGATGTGTCTTCCTGACTCCAGGTCCAACACCTTATCCACTGCACCAATTAGCTGTCCCTTATATGTATTTTATACTTGTTTATTTATGTGCCTATACTTTATAATAATTGACCTTTAAAAAGCAAGGAGGTGGGCAAAACAGAAAAATGAAACAAAGTGCTTTCTCTTTTTTAGGAGACAGAAGAAATATTCTTCACAAGAAAAGAACAAATAGGAAGGAACCAGAAAAAAATAAATAGGAAGGAACCAAGATGGAAAAGACAAGGGAAAAAATCAGCAAAAAAATAAAAAAAAACAAACATTCCCCCCTCCCCCGATTTCCCTGTGTCTATTTTCTATCACTTCAGTAATATTCTCAGTTATATCTTAGTTACTGCAAATAACTCCCAGGTTCCCAATTGGCAATGAACTTCTTGTTGGCTTGCCCTATGCCCAGTACTGGCCTTGCCTTGCCCTGTTGGGGTTAGTGCCTGCTCTCTCGTCCACTATAGCATGCAGCACTCGGCCTGGCAATGACTGCTTCCATGGGTTAAGTCACAGGACAGACAAAGCGGTAGAAAACAGGAGCAAAGTAAGTGGGCGATTCTCTGGCAGGCCAGCTAAATTGCTCTGGTTGGCAGGTCTGCTAATGCAATGCTCTTGAGTGCTGTCCTGCACTGAGGGGTTTGAGGGATCAAGGAAATCTGCATTACAATACAGTAGCTCCTGCTGAGATGAAATCACACACTACTTACTAAAGGCAGCTCTTTTCCACATCATAAGTGCAGCATTTGCAGGTACTTAAAAGGGATTCCCAAAGACTTGCATTTGAAGAAAGTAATAAGTAAACATATGAGTATTCTTGAGAGTATTGGGGGAAAAAACTAGTGGACTTTTATCCTTATCAAATTTAGAAATCTTGTTATTACTTCTATGGAGTATAAATGAAGCACAATGAAAATATGGATATTAACACTAATGACCATCTTATCTTTTACTACAAGGGAAATTAGCCACTTCACTCACATGCCCAGAGGTTAGACTGATGCAATATTGGAACATTTTTCTTAGGGAATACAGAAAGGCATCCTCATTGTTTTTCAGGGTGCTTTAGAACTTTGAGCAAAAATAAATCATTAGTGGCAGATATTTTCTAAATTGATTTCTTATATCTGTGCAATGTGAATGGACACATAAAACATTATTATTCCATTTATTTCTTGAAAAGAAGTTTGTTTTTTAATGGCAAATTTGTGGGACCAATGCGAAGAAGCATATTATTGTGGGGAAAGTCTTAGGTTTTGAGTCAGTGGACCTGAATCTGTATTCTGACCTATTTCTTGCTTGTATCATTTTGGGTAAACAGTTTAACCTCTCAGGGCCTCAGTTTGCTCAGCTAAAGAGCAGGGTAAGGTTAGAGTAGATGATCTCTAATGTCCTTTTCACTTCTAATCCTGAGTCCATTAATTTTATTTAGACATGAATTTCCATGAGATTAATATAGCTCTTGAAGGTTTGCAAAACATTTTACGTGCATTGTGAAATCTACTCCCTTTCTGAACTTCACTATTTTATTTTTGTCAAAAGTAGCATTATCTTTCTAGTCACATAGTTTTACAACCTCCATATTTATACTCTTCACTTTCTCAAACATCATATAGCCAATAGTTTCCAAATGCTGCTGAGACAATATCTATGTAATATTTTGCCTTAACTTCACTCTACCAATCATTCATCTAGATTAATTATTCTAGAATTTATTGTTCAGTTTTGTATGACTCTTTGTGATACTTTGCACCATAGCATGAGCGTGCCAATATTGCCTGTAGGTTTTTACTGGCAAAGATATTGTAGTGGTTTGCTATTCTTTCTCCAGTGGATTAAGCAGAGTAATTTGTCAAGTGTCGCACAGTTCGGAAGCATCTGGGGTCAAATTTGAACTCAGGTCTTCCTGATTCTAAGCCAGTGCTCTAACTACTAAGTCAACTGGATACTGTATTATCACTATTAGTCCTATATTATTGTGATAACCACATAACTAATCACTATGAATTAAGATTCTCCCCATCCAATCCATGCTCAAGTCACTCCCCTAATTAATAAACTAGAGGTTCCATTTTATCTTTAGTATTTTAAAACTTTCACACGTGAAATCCGCTCTATTCTTTTAGATATTATTTATTATTCCTTTTCATATACTGTACTGTTCAAGGAAACTGACCTGGTTATTCCTTATACTTTTTTCTTTAGATAGTAGAAACGCAAAATCAATGATTATTCATTTCTGAGGATATCCTGTATTCTTAAAGTAAGAAGAAAAAAATGTCACATAAGTTCATATTATTAAATTTTACTGATTCATTGACTGAAATTAATCACAATAGTATCCATTGAACATCAATGATTAATAGTACATTGGACACCTATTAACCAATAGAAGTATTGCTCATTCTCATACAATGCATTATAATTTACAAAATTATTTACTCAAAACCTTATAAGCTACATTGTGCACATAACAATCTTTCCTCTCTTGAAGCCTCTTTCCTGCCAGCCACAGCATAGGGAAGGCCAGGCACCATTTTTTCCCCCTTTCTTTGATAAGAATTACCTTTCCCTAAAAACAGTTTCAAATTTGTCCCTTGGACCTGATTGCTCTTAGTTTTCCCAAATTTTGCCCCAGTGACCATGTGACGCCTATTCTCTGGGATAGGAAAGCCCAGAGGAGCTGTGTTACTGTAATTTTTTCCCCATTCAAGTTCTTGATATTTATCCATGGAGTGGTATGTGGACCCCAGGTTAAGAACCCCTGACCCTGTCTCTATATCAAAATCCAATATGAGACAAAGGAAGTAACATGTAAGTTGATAGTGTTAACACAAATTTACATTTAAAAATTACTGAAATTTGGGATATAGAAACAGCTGGTCTAGAATCTGAGAATAAAAACTCTTGAAGAAGAAATTCTAGGCGTTTTGGCACTGCTCTGAAAACTGTTAGTTCTGATCAATCCAAGATAGTACATCTCTCATTTGCATATCTTTACATAGGCAATTCCTTGTACCTAAAGTGTATTCCCTTCCTAAATCCCCAACATGAAATCACTTATTTCATTCAAAGTCAAGCATCTTTTACATAAGGTCTAAACTGATTTCCCCAGTCCCAGATATTAATATATCCCTTCTCCCCACCAAAACCCCACAATTATTATTATTTTCAGATAAAGAACTGAAGTATTCAAAGATGAAGTGATTTTCTCTTGGTCACATGGTCAGTTAAAAATCATTACTATAGGGGTGGCTAGGTGGCACAGTAGATAGTGCATTGGCCCTGGAGTACCTGAGTTCAAATGGAGCCTCAGACACTTAGTAATTACCTAGCTGTACGACCTTGGGCAAGCCACTTCACCCCATTGCCTTAAAAAAACCCTAAAATATATTTAAAAAATCAATACCATAACATGTTGCCAAATGAAAACTTTTGAGCACAGGAAATCCATGATGAAACTATTTTTATTTGTGGTCTGGGAGGAGACAAACAATACCTTATAAATATTTGCAAAGCCATCCAATCCAATCCAACAATCTTCTCATTTGTCATCTCCTTTTCTGAGGACTCTCACTTCCTTCTAGTCTCATCTGAAGTACATTCTTCAAGAAGCATTTCTCATTCTTCCTAAATCTTAGTGCCTTCTTTTTTCTTTTCTTTTTTTTTATTAGGCTTTTTTTTTTTTTGCAAGGCAATGGTGTTAAGTGACTTGCCCAAGGTCGCACAACTAGGTAATTTATTAAGTGTCTGAGGCCGGATTTATACTTCTGACTCCAGGGTTGGTGCTCTACCCACTATGTCACCTAGCCGCCCCATCCCTTTTATTTTCAATATTCAGAGGATATATCTATCCTACTCATTAACTTCTGTTAGCATGTTGTCTTTTGACTTAAACCATGAGTTCCTGAAGAGTATGGACCTCCTTTCATCTTTGGTTTTTTTTTTTTTTTTTTTGGTATCCATGGTACTTAACACAGTGGCTGGTAAGTAGCATATGCTTTATAAATGTTAGTTGACTGACAATTAAAAATATACACTGGGGACAGTTAGGTGATGCAGTGGAAAGAGCACCAGTCTAGAGTCAGGAGGATCTGAGTTCAAATCCATCTTCAGATACTTAATAGCTGTGTGATTTTGGAGAAGCCATTAACCCTGATTACCTCACATTAAGCATCATCTCCAGTTGTCCTGATTCTTATATGATCACTGGACCCAGATGACTCTGGAGGAGAAAGTGAGGCTGGTGACTTAGCATAGCACCTCCTCACTCAAATCCAATTCACTTTCTTGATATCATGGTATTTTTGTAGAATGAAGGACAAACAACAACCAGTTCCATGACATTGGGCAAGCCACTTAACTCATTGCCTTGCAAAAACCAAATGAAATAAAATAAAATAAAATAAAATATATACTGAACAAAAACCGCTTGGCTATGTGATATAAATAAAAAATGAAACCCACAATGTTTTCAAGAACTTTGTGCTATACTAGTCAATGAAGAAGAAATATTTCTATACCTACACAAAAAAGAATTTTTTTTCTCAGAGGGACATTGTTAATTTTTAGGTATTTATGTGTCTATATAATATTTTATCCTCCCAAGAATATCTTTGAAGGCAGGGAATCTTTTTTGGTATTACAGTGACTAACACATAGTATGAAAGTATAAATAAGAAATGTTTGATGACTGATTAATAATATAAATATTATGGAAGGACAAACTCAGACTAGCAATCATTGAACATTTATTACATACCCACTTGGTGATAGGCACCAAACTAAGCATTTGGGGAATACAGAGAGAGGTGAAAAAAAAGTCACTACCCTTAAGGAGCTTACAATCTAATTGATCTATAAGGGTTTCATAACAATATCACAGATGTGAAGCTAGAGGGAACCTTGGAGAATATCTTGTCAATCTGTCATTTTTACAGAGGAAACTGAAACTGAGAGAGATAAAACTGCAACCCCAATTTTTTAACAAGGAGGAGATCTAGGATTTGAACACCTGAATCCATATCCAGCTTACTTGAATATATAAGATTTGAGGAGAGTATGAGTTTCTAAAGCAACATAACATGGTACAGAAACTGTGAGAGGGGTTAGCCTCTGGACCACTGGGATAAAAGTATCAACATTTTTCTGTACAATTTCTGACAAAGTATCCATTTCAGCCCATGCTGAATGAATAATCTTGTCATTTTTCTAATTTTATTTTTTTAAGGCTATGGGGTTAGGTGACTTGTCTAAGGTCACACAGCTAGGTAATTATTAAGTGTCTGAGGTCAGATTTGAACTCAGGTCTCCTGACTCCAAAGCCAGCACTCTATCCATTACACCATCTTGTCATTTTTCTAAGTTATTCTCTAAGTATCTTCTTATTTTTCAGGGGCATGGTTGACATTAGCCATAGAATGACAAATCTGAGTGAGAAATTTTCACTTGAGCAAAAAAAATAGCTTCTTGAAAATCATAATATTCTACATTGACAATTTATGAATTAGCAAATACTGTAAAAGCAACTTCTGGTTGCAAAAATAATTCAAATAAGACAAAAAGACAGCTTTTTTAAAAAAAATCAAAGTTTCAGACATAGTACTTAAGGCTCCCATTGAAAAGTGAAGACAACTTAAGAGACTCATGCTGGGAAAGCATATTATATATCACCTTTTTTTCTTTTTAATATATGTCTGCTAGACATCAATTGAACCTATATAACTAGGACAGCACCTGCATTTAACAGACTTCTGTTCATCAACAGAATCTGAACAACCTCATTTTGGTCAGACCATCTCTATTCAACAAATTTAGCTAGCTGTGCATTTTTTTTTCAGTGCACTGACATTTTGGATATGAAACATAATCAGTTTCTTGGCTGAATGCAGTTTTTTCTGATCTTTTTAAAAAGTTAAAACAAAAGCAGAAGATATAAAAGAAGAAAGAAAAGCAGGAATGTCTGCACTAGATTTTTCTTGAACTGCAAATAATTATTCTTGGCACATTATGTAGATATTATGACCCTTCTTTCAGTCCAATACATTCACACACACAGACACACAGACACAGACACACACACACACACACACACACACACACACACACAGAGACACAGACACAGACACACAAACACACACTGTAACCAGCAAAGGGATGTCAACCTCAAGTTAGCAACAATGGGTGTTAGGAGTCAGCTATACTGGACTGGAATTCTCATATTTTCTCCCTTGATATTGCTAAATCATTCAACAAGAATTTTGTAAATCCCATTACATTTCATGGATTCTATTAAGTACTGGGAATATAAAAGAAGAAATGAAAAATTTATATGACATATACCTTTATATGGACAATGTATGCAAAATAAATACAAGAAATTCTAATGAGGGAGGGAACTAGAAACTAGCACATGGTAACACTAGGACTCCAGAATTGAAGATAGACTTGAAATCTCAGTAAAATAAAATAAAATAAAACTATCCACACTAATAAATTCCATTTAGGTACATGCTGCTATTTTTCTTTTTAGTAAAGTTTAATTTTTAGGAATTAATTATTTATCCTATTTTATTTTTAAATCATAAAGGAAAAAATATAAAACATCTTAAAGAAACTATCACAACTTATGTAAAAAGTGATCAATTAATAGGAGAACAATGAAAGTCAAATAAAGTTTGTTGCCAGAAAATCATAAATCTTTTTTGATAAATCATGACATTTTAAATCAGGATGAATACATGTGTGAACAAAGCAATGAAATAGGGTGAGCTGCTGCTAGTAAGGACTACACAGGAATAACAGGTAATGTGTCACTTCTGTATGGAACTCAGGCAAACAATATTTGTACTGTTTTTCTTCACTTGATATTTTTGGTTTGTGATGGATATATAATAATTATATTTTACAAGGATGCTACTGGTGACGGAAGTGCTGCTGCTAATGTAGAGGCTGTAAAGCTATCAGAAGAGCTTTAAGCAAATGTTATCTGTTTTACTGAAGAAATCAATTACCCACAGATTGCTTAAACCAGTGACAGGCATAGTAAGGAATAAAATGTGTTAAGTAGAAGAGTTACAGCCATCAACTTGTAAGGAATAACATGATCTATGAATACAATCATTTGTGCAATTTACTTTCAAAACTAAAACAAGTTCTGTGTTGGAAATAAACAAGCAACTCAGAAAAAGGAAAAGGAAACATAATTTCCAATTCAAAGAGGTGCAATACTGTAAGACTTCTATTCAGTAACATTGCTATTATGAATATAACAATATTTGCAGAGATAGAGTATGTGAACTGCTTAAAATAGTTATTAGTGATAAGCAACCTGGTGTGTGTGTGTGTGTGTGTGTGTGTGTGTACATATATATATATATATATATATATATATATATATATATGCACAGATGCTGAATTTGTGATCATGGGAAAAATCACTTAACCCTTCAATGATCCTGGCAACTCTCTCAGACTATGAGATACATGTGAAATGCTAATATGTTTGGTGAAGGAAATCATATGTCTGTAACAAAAATAAAAATTTCCAAGCAGATATCTCTTTTTTCTTTTTACTCATAATTCAAAATTTTGTCATTTTCAGGAGATGATTAAGAATAATTTTAATAATTTTATAGAAAAGTGCTTTTCTATCCACAGAAAATCATGACCAATAATTTCAAGTTAGAAAATAAAGGCTCCCACCTTTAAATTTCTCATAGTTTTAATACACAACTGATAAAACCACATTTTTAAAACAGGAAAAATGTTAAAGCCCTATTTGCCCCCAGCTTGATGAAAAACATGATTCTCAAAGGAACTAACCTCCCTTATGGAGGATATCAATGTTCCAAATGATTGTCAAGGCTATTAATTACTCTGGTGGAGTCAGCATACAGCTCGTTAAAACATGTCAAAACTTTCAGTCCTTCTACACTGCATTAGTCCCTCTAGGAGTTCATGCATTGTATAATTTAATTCTTTAAGACATTAATTCACATCCTATATTATACCAAGAATGGAATCTTTTTTATTGTTATAAAATGATAATTCATTTATAAATTGTACATCTATGTTGATAGCATAGTGGTTTTTCATGTTCATATGTAGCATAGGGCTCCTGACAGAGGAGATCGAAATGTATCTCATAAGGGACTTAGATGCTTTTAATTAAAAATTTATTTTAAAAGTCTTCTCATTTATGTTTTAATGCAATTGATATTAGAATGACAACTATCACTAATTCCCTAACACTTTGACCCTGTGCTTATTTATCTATAAAATATGTGAGCATCAGATATGTTCATAGGAGTCAAATGTTCTTAAAGATACCTTGTTAGAAGTTAGCAATAAACTTCAATCCACTATTAGGAGAATACTTATTTAATTCCAGCAACCAGGGAGGCTAAACTTAGTCCTTCTTTTGAGCCCAAGAGTTCTGAGCTGCTATTGTGAAAGTTGATAAGAATCATCCGCATAGTGAGCCTTCAGTATTTGGGGCTTAAAGAGAACCAAGTTAGCCAAGGTTGGATATTGTGCACATCAAAGCTTTCCTGAGGAAAAGTCAAGTTATGAATAACCCCAGAATTTCCAGATTTGGACAGAAAGAGAGACTCAGTCTTAAAGAACAACGATAAAAACAATAAACCTACATTTTAAAATTTAGGGCAATTTTCCCATAAAACAGCAGAGAAAAATTAACTAATAATAAGTAGTATTTATATAGCATGTTAAGATTTGCACAGTGTTTTATATATGGTATCTCATTTAACCCTTACAATAACTGTTTAAGTTAGGTCACAAAAGGTGTGTGATCCTCATTTTGCAATTGAAGAAATCAAGGCTTAGAGAGGTTTATTGACTTAACCAAGAACACATTGATAGCAAGTATCCATAGAAGGATATGAACTCAGGGTAATGAAACATAAGCTGTAATTTATTTTCTATTGTAACACTAGAAGAGTTTGATAGAATGGTAATATTCTGATTTTCTTCCCCCATACTGGGCCTTCAAGTGAGACGATGTATCTCTAAAATATGAACATGAAGCTAAAACATTAAATTCATATTTCTTCCTATAGGATGTGTTGAAATGTCACACACTATTGGTGAGAATGACCCATAAGTGTAGAGATTCCCCCTCCCCCCGCTCCTCCTCTAGGAACAGTTAGTGTGGCATGCAGTGAACCATATCATGATTGTGAGTCAAGCTGTCTCTGTAGCTTCTTGGCAAAAGAAAGGATAAACTATAAAAACTCCCCTCCTACAGCTCTTAGCTCTCACTTCCCACACTTTAACATCTTCTGTCACCCCTGGCGCTGTTACTGACCCATGCTAAGCTAAACTAAAGGATGATAAGTTTGCTGCCTTTGCCCTTGTCCTAAGGGGCTGCACATTATCCTATCAAGTATCAGTAGCCATTTCTGTGGGATATTTGTCACCCTACGAAGGCCTTTAGAACAAATGAAATGGGCAGTGAATTACAAAAATGTCATTCTCCAAAGGAAATGGATGAAGGCTTTTGTTCTCCAGTAATAAATAGATGTCATCGGCTTATAACACTATTTTTATATTAAACTTGACAGGCTTACTATTTCCAGTTCATTAAAGGAACAGCTTGAAAACTATTTCTTTTTTATACTTTTAAAAATAATGTCTCCTTCCTCCCCCCCACCCCAGTAATAAATATAAACAATATCTGGCAATATAACATGGGAAGTCGCTGATCATGATTCATTTCAGGGTTCTTGTCCTGGTGATTAGCTGGAAAATGAATTGTGCACATGGAGGAGGGAGGGGTTGTTTTCAGTGTTATAAATGGATTATGTAATGAGTACACACAACTGGTTAAAAAAATCAGATTTATTCACCTTCTTCCATTTTTTATAAATCACAACTATATTACTCCCTCACTTTTTTTTTAAATCAATGTTCTTACACATTATAGTTTTACAGGACAGTGTGATAAATACATCATGGACAAAGGTCAAGCAAAGGAATCATAACTCACTTCCTTAAATGAATGCTTCAAAGTAAATCCTCTGTGTTTAATAGCAGTAAACAGGGGTCAAGACGACAGTATCCCAGGCTAGAGAATAAAACTTGTGGGTTAATACTCTCTAAGAATTACAACTCTGCCTCTGAGCATTGGAAACCTTGTTAAAATGTGATGCCATTACACAAGTCCTATTTGTTTCCTGCAGACTAAAATCTTGGCAAGAAAATAACAGACGTGTGTAAAATAAGAGACATCACAAAAGTTATAGAACACATTTATTAAATAGATTGTTTAACACAGTAGATAGGGATGCTATGATCTAGTACTCTGCTCTAATATTTTAGAAACATGTTTATTATTTCATGTTTATTCTCTTTCAGTACTCATTTCATAAATGATTTATAAACTAAGCTAAGGAAAAAATGTTTCTTTAGAAATTTTCAAACAGATTCAATAAGATAGATAAGTATATTAGTGAGACAGAAATCTTTTTTATCTCCTTTTCCAGCTAGCCAATTCTGCTTTTTTAAGACATTCTTCTCCTCATTTGACTTTTAGGTTGCTTTTTTTTCACTTGGCCTAAACTGGTTTTCTTCAGTATGTTTTTGCATTTATTTCACCAAGCTGTACAATTTTTCTGCATTACTCTCATTTCTCCTCCCAATTTTTCCTCTACCTCCCTTAATTGTTTTCCAAAGTCTTTTTTGAGCTCTTCTATTGCCTGAGCCCATTTTCTATTTCTTTTGGAGGTTTTGGATACAGAAACTTAGACTTTCTCATATTCTGAGAGTGTATTTTGATCCTCCATGACACCAAAGTAATTTTCTATGGTCAGATTCTTCTTTTTCTCTTGTTTGCTCATTTCCTCAGCTTATGACTGATTTATCTGCCTTCCAAGGGATTTTTTTGGGACACTCCACACTAACTTCAATTCCTCCAAGGTCTTATGAGAAGCTCTGACTGCTCTCTTGCCTGTGCTTTGGTATGTGGATGACCACAGACCAAACCCTCTGCCATGCAGTAGTGAGGAGGATCCCTGCTAGGCTACAGTAGTGTTGTGGGGCCCAGACTGTGACTGGATCTGAATGTGTACTAACAGCAAAGTCCTATCCCAGGGAAAGCAGAGTGTCCTCTGTAGTCTCCCCAAAACCCCTTACTGGCTATGAGCTGGGTGCTATGGAAGTGCTGGGTGGCTCTGCTGATTTCCACTGCAGGGCTGTTCTGAAGCCAGCACTCTGATTGTGCTCACTTTGGTGAGGCAGAATTCTCTCATCACCTCTTAGCTGTTCCCAGTAATGGGTCAACAGGTCTGAAAACTGCCCCTTCGGTCATGGACCCAGGCACCCCCAAGGACCCAGGCTGCTCCTGGAATGCTGGAGTTGGTTTGCTCTGACCCAGCTGCCCTGTGCTGCATTGCAGCTCTTTCCAAACCCCCAGTAAAGTGAAACAGACCTTTCCTGCAGAACTTCTAAGTTGTCTTGGACTGGAAAATTGTATCACTCTCTCTTTCTGTGGATTCTGACCCTCTAGATCTTGACTAGAGTCATAATTTGTTGACTTTTGGAGTATTTTGGGGAAAGGTGTTTCCAAGAATTCCTGCCTTCAGGCTGCCTACTTGGCTCCATCTCCCCCCCCCCCCCCCATCCAAGGAACTTCTGAGATAATTGTGATAAGAAATTTTGTCTAATTTACCTTTGTATCTTCCAGAGTAGATAGTTAATTGCACTGCATACAGCAAATACTAAATAAATATTTTTGGAATGAATGAATGAATGACTTTAAATGACTTTTCACATTCTATTATTTTTATGATTCCTAAATCAAAGTACCGAAATTTTGATAAAGCCCCTGAAAGGTTATCTGTACAATATGCTAAATTTAATATGCTAAGAATTAATTAATAATTAATCCTGCTCCCACCATGAGCACACACTTCTCTTGTACTTACAATTCAGAAGGATGATATATCTTTTTGAAATTAAGTCTTATGCTAAAATTGAGTTTTCTCACCAATTTTGTTCCAATCAAACATTAGTTATAAAGCAAGTACAAGAATATGAAAGCACGTTAATAAAAAATTAGTTCAGATAATTTTGCTAGACCTTTCCTTACGTTGATCTGCTTGTCCAAACATTAAGATTCTAAGGGAAGATTGCCAAAGACCCTAAATAGAGTTGTATCTAAATGGGTAGAATTGTCTAAATAAAATTCTTTTTGGGGTCTCCATTGGAAAGGGAATTTTATTTAGCTATATAATAATGAAAAATTTCACATTCAAAAGATGAGTTGCATTGGCAAAGGTCTAAAACTAAAATCATTTTTTGCAAATTTTACAGTGAAAGTCACTGAAATAGATCTCATTCTTTTTTTGGGAAATTTTTTCCCTAAGATTGTTGCCTCCTATGAATTCTCTTACCAGTTTAGTATCTTTGGTGTAAAAGTAGACAAAAATCAATACATTTAAAAGTGTAAATTTAAAAGCAAAATTTCTCTAAGGACAGATTTTCTGGTTCTTATTACCTACATGCAAGAATTCTTGTAAATATTTTAATATTTCCTTGCTAGTGGTTACCCTTAAAAGTAAACACTCTCGGGGTGGCTAAGTAGGTGGTGTAGTGGATAAAGCACTGGCCTTGGAGTCAGGAGTACCTGGGTTCAAATCCAGTCTCAGACACTTAATAATTACCTAGCTGTGTGGCCTTGGCCAAGCCACTTAACCCCATTTGCCTTGCAAAAACTTAAAGTAAACACTCTCTAATCATTAGTATTATTTTTTAATAATAATCCTTTCATCCCTAATATTAATTTTTCTTTGTTAATTTCAGAATTTGAATTATTTTTGCAATTGAATCAACTAGGCTTTCCTTTATTTTAGTAACCCTATATTGCTAAGAAGTAATTTCCTCTAAAAAATTAAGAAAGTCTGATAAATTGATAGAATCCAAATCCATTTTTACAGATGTAAGAGACTGGGACAAAGCCAAGGATGTGGCACGGTATTAGAAATTTTTTAGCTTCAAGGTCTTTTGCAATAGCAGTAATACTTTCATTTTTGTCAGGACACAGTAACCAACAAATTTCCCCATTCCTAGGGAATAATTGTACAGATTGAGTTTTATTGCTGTCTTAATTTTCAGATGACAATATTAAACTGAAGCCATAATATTTCATTGTTAACAATTCATAGTAAAATAAAATTCAAATCAAACCCTGTTATGTTGGATTTCTGTAAAAAAATGCAAAGGATGAACAAGACTGCATGTGGCAGGCTATTTTTGTAGCAACTACTCTGGGAAAAACCCCATTTTAGTAATCATTGGAGCTTATAGCTTTGAGATCTCAAAATGCTCTCAATATTAACAAGAATAAAAATAAGATCATGATGAACAAAAACACTAATATTCTATGAGAATAGAATATAAATGTATAGAAAATTGGTGCCTACTAGCTAATATAACTTGGAACATAGGGTTACCTTTTTGGCATCCATTTGGATTGTACTAGTGGATACAGAAATATATTGTGAATTCACTTAAGCCACTGCAGTGCCTGGAGGAACATAACTGTTATATTGCTGTCAGTTCATGCTGGGAGGGCCTATTTTATACTTGATCAACTTGGTGTTTCTGAGAATCCCCATTTTCATTCAAGTTCTTGTAGCATGCAGACCCTTATGATATCAATTATAGTGGCAGGAAATCACCTTAGTAGAACTCCTTATACCTTGCAAAAACTATACCTTTTGGAAAAATATATGTAGATAAAGACAAAAAAGCTCTTATTATGTGTAACAATGTGTTTTGTAAAGTACTGAAATCCTAAACTACATCATTTATTTTGGAATTGTAAAGTGGGATAATCACACCTGGTTCTTTGGGTACTCACCAGGAAAGACCACAATGGAAGTGGGAAAAGTGCTTCAATCATACTTTAATAAGGCACAGAGGGTGTAGAGGAAAATGACACAGAAAGTATAGAGACAAACTTTCAAGGGGTACAGAGATAGAAGGTGTGGGAATAGAGATCATTTGGTGAAGGAATGCAGGGAATATGAGAAGAGGATGGGGAGGGGGAGAGGCACAGAATCACTTATGGAATAATGGAATATAATTGGGAGCACCTAGATGCATGGACAAAGTAAAGAAGGTAAAGGGCTGTGGATAGTAAGGGGGTGGGGAGGAAGGAGTTTATGGTCTCATTTTTATAGGGTTTTTTTGGGAGAAAGACTAACTGTGACCTATGCTACCTTGGGGTTGGTTCATTAACACATCCAAATCATTTCATAGTTATGTTTAAAACTTTAAAGTTAATATATTTATGTCCTTTCAGAGTTATCAACGCTGTCTTGTCTGAAATTTACACACCATAAGACCAAAGCTTAGTTTGATTCAATACATATTACCAAGAAGTGTTTTTGGTTAATATATGATACAATTTGTAAATATATCCTTTTAATATTTTATTATACTGACTAGAAATGGGGGAGATTAGGGAGACAAGAACAAGATACAATTTCAACACATCATCTTTATCAACACAATTATATATATATATATATATATATATATATATATATATAGTGCTTTTATATTTTCAAAACACATTGCAAATATAATCTCATGAAATATTTGCTGTGGAAGAAAATAAGCATTTATGTCTTGCCCATTATGTTCCAGTCACTATGCTAAGCATTTTAAAAATATTATCTCATTTGATCACAACAAATCATCATGGTAGGTACTATTATTATAATACTCATTTGAGGAACTCAGGTAAATAGAAGTTAAATGGCTTAATAACGTCAATCAGGTTATAAATGACTGTGGCTGGATTTGAACCCAGGCCTTCTTCACTCCAGGTCAGTACAATTTTATAGTAAATTTTATAGATGAGGAAGTTAAGGGGAAAAGAGATTAAGTGTGAAAGTTCACATAGCTAGGAATTATCTAAGTCTAGATCTGAATTCAGGTCTTTTTGATGCTAGGTTTATCACGGAGTCACTATTCCCAATGCTCTCTTTTTGTATTTTATATAAATCATTCTTTTGTGAAGTAAGGTTCTTTCTAAAGGTGTCACATTGAACATTCACAGAATGACTTCTAGCTATACCATTTTATCTTAATGAAAGGTAGAAGGTCATATAAGGAAATTTTATTAAAATTATTTATCAATTATAAAAAGCAATGCAACCTGAATTGTCTTTCTTTTTATACTCATGACCATTATTGAGTATAATTGTAAATTTAAAAACATACTAAGGTACTCTTCATCTGGTCTAATTAGAGTTCTCTAATTTTATTCATGGTTTTATAGTAATATGAATAATCAAAATTCCTTTTTTTAAATTTTAATTACCTTGAGAGCAAGGATTATTTCATTGTTTCTTTCTATGTCACCAGTTTTAGTATAGTAGCTAATACTTAATGCTTTTTGCTGTGTTAATTGGTGTGTGCTTTCATCATAGCTCTTCCTCTTCTTACTGATTAATTTTAGATGCTATATTTCCTATGGTAAGTCATCTTTTTTCATTTGTTTGTTTTGTTTTATTTTCTTGCAAGACAATAGAATTAAGTGACTTTCCTATGATCTCCCAGTTAAGTAAGTATTAAGTATCTGACTTCAAATTTGAACTCAGGACCTCCTGACTCCAGGGCCAGTGCAGTATCTACTGCAGCACCTAGCTTCCCCTAGGTCATGTTACTGAAGAATCTACATTATGTAACTTGACACTGAATGACCTCTCCTACTTATGGTCAGTATAATAAGTTTATAAGTATCCAAGAAAGATTAAAAATAGCAAAAGTAAAATTGCAAGGAGAACCAAGAATTCAGTTACAAAGCATCTCAAAAATCAGAGAAATGCAATTTACAAACTGCATCATATATTAACCAAAAATTACATCCTAGTAATTTGTGTTGAATTAAGGGAAACCATTTAAGCTTTACTATGAGGTATTTACAGTCTTATGATATATAAATTTCATATAAGTTCTGAACATTCAGATGGCTACACATAGTAGCCATCTGAAGTCTAAATAAAGGATGCTCTATGTCTGAATGATCTAAATATACATACTATGGAGTAGTATAATTTTGCTGGTTTGTTTGGCAGCAATTCACTACCTATGTGTCATTTTTTTTTAAATTTATTTAAGGCAATGGGGTTATGTGACTTGCTCAAGGTCACACAGTTAGGCAATTATTAAGTGTCTGAATTTGGCCTCCTGACTAGGGGCTGGTGCTTTATTTACTGTGCCACCTAGCTGCCTCACTCCCTATGTGATATAGATAAATTTATATTAACATACTTCTTTCATTTCTGTAATATATAGTGATATTGGAAGGTGAGTTAATTAGATCTTTCTCTTCAGTGGATTAAGATGTTAAATAACAACTTCTAGGGCAGAGCCAAGATGGCAGTGTGAAGCTAACATGCTCCTGGAGCTTTTCCCACTAAAGATAAATGAAGACTCTACTCTGATTCAAACTAGAGATTCCACCAAGAAAAAGAGAATATTCAAAGAAGTTTTCAACTGTAGAGATCATGGAGGATCTTCAGTGAAGGGCTTCGTCTTTGGGGGGAAGGGGAAGTAAAGTCCAGGAGACAAAAGAGCAGGAAAGCCAGCAGGAAGCTTTTAATCTCAGTGCAATCCCAGGTACCAACAGTTTAACAACCAAGGAGATCCTGGCAGCTAGATAGCAAGCCAGCTGGGAGGACTCAAACCCCAAACAAAGTCTGAATCCTGAAAACAGTGGGGTAAAAGAGAAGACTGGGTTGGGAACAAATCACTGCTACATCAGGACCAGGACACAAGGGACAAAAAAAATCTCTTCAAAGGCAAGGCCTGGACTGCATTGGCAACATCTAGGCCAACAACAAGCTAGGGATAAGACCTCAGCCCAGCAAAACAAAAACAAAAACAACAAACAAACAAAAAACTTGGATCTATAATCCCTATTCCCCAGGAGCAGGGTATAGGGATTATACAAAGATGAGCAGAAAATTTAAAAGAGTGCTCACTAAGAGAACTACTTTGCAGATAAAGATGAAGTTTCAAAACAGTCTATAAACAGTCTATAAATTGGACTCAAATACAAAAGCTCATCAAAGACCTTAAAAAGAATTTAAAAACCAAAGAAAAGAGGAAGAAGAAAAATGGAAAAAAGAAATGAAATGAAAATCATACAGGAAACTTGTGGAAAAACTGGCCAAAAATCAATTCTGTTGAAAGTAAAAACAATCAACTGGAAAAGGAAACACAGAAGCTAATAGAAGGAATTAAACCCCTCCCCCCATTGGAATTGAACAAATAGAATGTAATGAATTGACATGACTACAAGATTCCACTAAACAAAATAAAATGTCTGAAAAAAACTCAAAAAAATGTAAAGTACCCTTTAGGGAAAATGAATGAGCTAGAAAATAGATCTAGAAGAGACAATCATAAATCATCAGGCTACCAGAAAACCTGGACCAAAAAAAGAACCTGGAAAATATCATGCAGGAAATTATAAGGGGAAACTGTCCAAATCTACTAGAACAAGATAACAATATAAGCAATGAAAGAATCCACAGAACCCTCCAGAAAGAGACCCCAGGATAAAAACTTCAAGGGCTGTAATAGTCAAATTCTAGAACTCTCAAATAAAGGAGAGAACATTGCAAGCAACAAAATGAAAACAATTCAAATACAAAGGAAACACAATCAGACTCACACAGCACCTATCAGCCTCAACAAATTAAAGGATAGAAAGACTTGAAACAACATATTTCAGAGAGCAAAGGACCTGAGATCACAACCCAGAATATAGTATCATCTAAAATTCAGCATTATACTAGGAGAAAAGATGGATATCCAATGAAATAGAGAACTTCCAGAATTTCCTGACACAAAGACCAGAATTGAACAAAGAATTCAACCACCAAATACACAATTCAAGAGTTGCATAAAAAGGTAAATAAAGGGGGGAGAAAAAACAAAATAAAACAAAACAAACATTGGTCAAGACAATCAAATTGCATACAATCCTAAAAGGGAAGATATGTTTAGAACTTTATTTCTCTTAGGATAATTAAAGGGTAGAATATAATTGAAGAGAATGAACCTAAATTATGTGGGTATAATTGGGTCTTATATCTATGTTGAAAAGGTCCAAGATGACATCACTATGTTTGAGACAAAAAGCCTTGAAGAAAAGCAGAGGTATTAACTTTAAACTTAAGTGTCTCATTATCCTTTGATCCATTTAGCACCCTGTCTAATGAGGAATCATAAACTGCAAGGACCTGAATAAGTGTCTCTGCAACTTATTATCATTTGTGAAGTTTTCAGGTGAGACCTCCAGAGCCTCCCAGTGCTTAGAGATCTTTAAGATTCTTGCAGTTAATTAGGTCAAGGGTTTGATTTAATCTTTGCTTCACTTAACAGGGGGTAAAGTACTCTAGGTGGGGGGAGGGGTAAAGTGGGAGAAACTAGGACTTCTTCACTTAACAAGGGGTTAAGTACTCTGACCCGGTAGGGGAGCCAGACAGGGTTAATGTATGAGAGAAAATAGGCTGGGGGAGGGGCACAAATAGTTCAAGAAATAATATGCTTTAGATGATACTTTAGCCCATGAAGAGGACTGTGTATACTAGAAAGATACATGAAAAGGGAAAGGGGAAAAAAAATAAATATATTATAATTTGATGCAATTTGAGACAATGTTGCTTCTCAAGTAATGAAACAGTTTGTGATACCTTGATAACAATATGAGCTTCTCAAGCAATCAAATAATCAAACTGTGATTGATGATTCCTGATTATTAGAATTAGAGCAACAAATCACGCCAAGGAAAGAGGCACAAAGCATTATAATTTTAGAAGGAAAGAAAGGAAAATGTGAATGCTGAGCAAATTCTATTCAATAGATTTAGCCCAGAGAGGGAATAAGGTACATTCCCACTTGAGTTTAAAAATCTGACCTAATCTGCAGGGAAGGGGGGGGACTGGGAAAGGGAAAGATAAAGGAAGATGGGATTGATAAAAAGTTATAAGTAAAAATAAACTGAAAGTTAAATTTTTAAAAGTCAAAGGAGAAAGATAGTAAAATTTTGGTGAGGAGGAATATGAGAAAAGGAAAGAGAGAAATAGCAATGAAGAAAGATAGCATGGAGGAAAATACAGAATTAGTAATCTTACCTGTGGGGCAGCTAGGTAGTGAACTGGATAGAGCACCAGCCCTGGAGTCAGGAGGACTTGAGTTCAAATTTAGCCTCAGACACTTTATAATTGCCTGACTGTGTGACATTGGGTAAATCACTTAATCCCATAGCCTTAAAATATATAAAAAAAATTTAAATTTAAAAAATTTAAAAAATCAGACTCCTACAATATGTTGTTTACAAAAAACACATTTGAAACACATATGAAGCAGAGAGATAGACACATTAAAGGCAAAAGTTTGGAGCAAAATATATTATACTTTAGCTGAAGTAAAAATATCGGGGGGTAGCAATCCTAATCTCAAATAAAGTAAAAGTAAAAATCAATCTCATTAAAAGAGATAAGGAAGGCAACTACTCCTGTTTAAAAAGCACCATTGTTAATGAAGTTATATTATTACTAAACATGTATGCACCTAGTGGTATGGCATCCAAATTCCTAGAGGAAATGCTGAGTGAATTACGAGGAGGTGTAGACAGCAAAACTTTAACAATGGGAGACATTAATATCCATCTTTCAGAACTAGACAAATCTAACCTCAAAATAAATAAGAAGGAAGTTAAGATGGTGAATGACACCTTAGAAAACTTAGATATGATAGACTTCTGGAGACACCTATACCAAAATTGACCATGGACTAGGACATAATAACTTTATAATCAAATGCAGAAAGGCAGAAATAATAAATACATACTTCTCAGAACATGATGCAATAAAAATAACATGTAATAAACAGACATGGAAAGATTAAACCAGGGACTAATTGGAAGTTAAATTACTATCTTAAATAATGGGTGAGTCAAACAGCAAATAACAGAAATAATCAAAAATTATATCTAATAAAATAATACTAATAAAACATCATACCAAAATTTATGGGATGCACCTAAGGACATTTTGAGGGGAAAATTTATGTCCCTAAGAACCTATGTGAATAAAATAGAGAAAGAGGAAATGATTGAATTGGATATGCAATTAAAAAAGTTAGAAAAAGAACAAATTAAAGATCCTCAATTAAATATCAAATTAGAAATTCTGAAAATCAAGGGAGAGATTAATAAAACTGAAAACACCAAAATCATTAGTTTTATAAAAAAGTCAAAAAATAGGCAAACCTTTAGTTAATCTGATATAAAAAAGAAATAAGATAATCAATATTCTCAGTATCAAAAACGAAAATGGATGGATATTTACAAAAATACAAACAGCACAGATTAACAGAAGAGGAAATAAATTTCTTAAATAACTCCATTTCAGAAAAAGATACTATCAATAAACTCCCTAAGAAAAAGTTTCCAGGTCCAGATGGAGTTACAAGTGAATTCTAACAAACATTTAGGGAATAATTAATTCCTATTCTACATAAACTATTTAAAATAAGAGAGGAAGGAGTTCTTCTAAATTCCTTTTCTGACACCAACGTAGTGCTGATACCTAAACCAGAAAGCACCAAAACAGATGAGGAAAATTATAGATCATTTTCCCTAATGAATATTGATGCAAACATATTAAATAAAATTTTAGCAATGAGCTTACAGCAAGTTATTATTAGGATAATACACCATGATCAGATAAGATTTATATCAAGGCATGCGGGGTGGTTTAACTTTATGTTTGTTTGTTTGTTTGTTTTTTTGTTTGTTTAGGGTTTTGCTAGGCAATGGGGTTAAGTGGCTTGCCCAAGACCACATAGCTAGGTAATTATTAAGTGTCTGAGACCAGATTTGACCTGAGGTACACCTGA
Organism: Macrotis lagotis; assembly: GCF_037893015.1. Classification (NCBI taxonomy): domain Eukaryota; kingdom Metazoa; phylum Chordata; class Mammalia; order Peramelemorphia; family Peramelidae; genus Macrotis; species Macrotis lagotis. The sequence continues at coordinate 95,161,927 of NC_133662.1, read as the reverse complement.
CTCCAGGGCCGGTGCTTTATCCACTACACCACCTAGCCGACCCATGTGGTCTAACTTTAGGAAAACATGCAACATAATTAAATATATCAATAACAAAATCAACAGAAATCATATGATTATCTTAATAGATGTTGAAAAAGCCTTTGGTAAAACACAACATTCATTCTTATTAAAAACCACTAGAATGTTTAGGAATAAATGGAGTTTTCCTTAAAATAATAAATAGTATCTATCTAAAAGCATCAACAAATATTATATGCAATGGGAATAAACTCAGACAACTTCCAGTAAAATCAGTGGTGAAACAAGGATTCCCATTATCACCATTACTATTCAATATAGTATTAGAAATGCTAGAAGTAGCAATAAGAGAAGAAAAAGAAATTGAAAGAATAAGAATTGGCAATGAAGAAGAAAAATTTTTGCTCTTTGCAGATCATATGATGGTATACTTAAAGAACCCAAGAAATTCATCTAAAAACTCCTTGAAGAAATTAACAAATTCAGCAAAGTAGCAGGATATAAAATAAACCTACACAAACCATCAGTATTTCTATATATGAACAACAAAGTCCAAAGAGCAAGAGATAGAAAGAGAAACTCCATTTAAAATAACTATAGATAACATTAAATACTTGGGAATTAAATTACTTATTCAGTGCCATATCAACCAAGCTACTAAATATCTACCTTAATGAGCTAGAAAAAATAATAAAAAAATTCAACTGGTGCAATAAAAGGGCAAGAATAGACAGGGAACTAATGAAAAAGAATGTGAAAGAAAGTGGCATAGCCCTACCAGATCTAAAACTATGCTATAAAACAGCAGTCATCAAAACTGCCTGGTATTGGTTCAGAAATAGAGTAATGGATCAGTGGATTAGGATAGGTTCAAAAGAAACTGCAGTAAATAACTACAGTAATCTACTGTTTGACAAATCCAAAGGCATCAGCTTCTGGGATAAGAATTTGCTATTTGAAAAAAATTGTTGGGAAAACTGGAAAATAGTATGGCAAAAACTAGAAATAGATCCACATCTCACACCCTATACCAAAATAAGATCAAAATGGCTACAAGATTTAGATATAAAGAGCAATGCCATAGATAGATAAATAGATCATAAAATTATCTATCTGATCTATGGAAATAAATTTAGAAGAAAAAAAAGAAGGAAAAAAAAAGAAAATCCATGGGTTTGTTATCTAGATTATATTTGGAGAAAATGTACCACTTTTCAAAGTACTGTGTTAATATGCAGTATGATATATTATTTCATGATTAATAATTCATGAACATTTGTAAAAATCTTGGGAACTCAGCAACAAATAGCAGATAATAAGTGCAACAAAGGATGGTGTGTTATATATTAAAAAATCTTTTTTCATAAAAAAGTTAAAAAAAAGATGTCAAATAGCATGACTCAATCAAAATGCATACAGATGTTCTTCATGAAATTTCTTTTTTTCCTTTTTAAAAAATCTATTTATTTTCATCCATATGCACATATATATTTTTAAGTTACAAAATTCCTTCCACCCTCTCTTCCTACACCCCTTCCCTCAGTGGGGAACAGTCAGGTTAGCATTGTACATGCATATTTTGTTAAACATGTTTATAAATTAGTAATTTTTCACTATGAAGAGTTAGGATTAAGGGAAAGAGATACATAAGAGAAAATTTTTATAACGTGTACATATGATTCTGAAGGGTTGTTTTTTATTTGGTTTTTCTTCCTCTGGATAGGGATAATATGGTCCATAGCCAGCCTAATACAGTTGTCCTAGTTTTCTGGACTGCTCAGAGGAGTTACTTCCATCAAAGTTGTTCATCTCATAGTATTGTTGTTGATGTGTAAATTGTTCTCTTAGTTCTACTCCCTTCGTTCAGTATCAGATCCCGCAAGTCATTATATGCTTCTCTAGAGTCTATCTATGATTCTTATAGAACAATAGTATTCCGTAGTATTCATGTATCATATCTTGTTTAGCCATACCCCAATTGATGAGCATTGCCTCAATTTCCAATTCTTAGCCACTACAAAAAGAGCTGCTATGAATATTTTAGAACCTGTGGGACTTTTCTCATTTTTATAATTCTTCTGGATATAGACATAGAATTGAAATTGGTAAATAAAGAATATGAACAGTTTTATTGCTCTTTGTGCATAGTTCCACTTTGCTCTACAGAAAGATTGGATCCATTCACAACTCCCCCAACAATGGGTCAATGTCCCAGTCCTCCCACAACCTCTCCAATATTTATAATTTTCTCTTTTTCTCATCTTGGTCAATCTGATAGGTGTGAGATGATATCTCACTGTTGTTTTAATTTGTATTTCTCTAATCAATAATGATTTGGAACATTTTTCATATGAATATATATCTATATATCTTTAATTTCTTCATTTGAAAACTGTTCATATCCTTTGACCATTTATCAATTGGGGGAATGACTTGTGACCTTATAAATGTGATACAATCCCTTATTTATTTTAGGTTTCATGCAATTTCATGTACGCAGTGATTCCAGATGATATTTAGGAAACTTTCTAAATTACAAAGCTGAACCAATGCAGAGCCTTCACCTACCTGTTGGTTCAATTTGTGAAATTTATTCTGAATATGTACTGATGGTGTTTTTGAACAGGATACATTCACTATCTCCACAAGTTTTTGATATGCCCTATTATGAAATGAAGGTGGGGCAGTGAAACATTATAATACATCATATATTGGGACTCAATATATTATTAAGATATGGGGTCACTATACCTGAGTAAAACTTCTATTTTCTTTGAGATGTAGTCATATTACATAACAATCCCAAGAAACTGACTGACCTCTATAAAAATCTGATATACCCTCCCCCTCTCCACCAAAGCCCTTTTTATGAGAGGTAACCAAGATGGAAGCCTCAGTAAATCACTTAGCAATAGCATTACAAAATAACTATGTTGCTTTGAATGTACCCTTCAATCTGCATTCTGATTGCCAGTGGTGACCTATCACTAAACAGAAAATAAATAAGCGAGATTTTGCATGTCATTCTATTTATTACAAAGATACTTTTGGGCAAATTCTTATTGCAAAGATATAGTGGCACTTACTTATGGAAAATTAAAATAAAGTAAATTCTAATGCAAGGAATCCTTTGAATGGGGTCGAAAAAGCCCTGGATTTGTAATTAGAAAATTGGTGTGGATCTTGTTTTGTCAACTACTATCTGACTTTGGTAAATCATTTAAACTCTCTAGGTCTTAAATATATATTTGGAGATCTGGAGGCTTACACATTCAAGTTACTTCTAATTCCAAACTGTCTGATTCTATATCTCTGCTTCCTCATCTCTCCCAATTGTAAAGGATTTTTAAATTTCTCTTGGATATCATATAGCCTTTTATTTTTACCCCTCTTAGGACTTTATCATGTTCCAGTATTTAGTATACTTATTTACGTATGTAACATATTACATGCATATTTGAGATGATCAGTCCCATTAGATCAGATTCCATAACTTTTTAGTCTTCATTTTTCTCTGACACTTCACATAACACTCAAAATACAGTAGGCACTTAATAAATAATTGCTCATTTAAACTGACCTACAAGAAATAAAAACACTATACCTCAAAGGAGCATGTACATCACACAATTAAAGTATAATGTTTTCAAATTATTGTTTTGCTTATTTACAAAATCAAGTTTTGAAAGCTGACACACCTTTATAAAGTTCATTTGAAGGAGAAACGTTAAGTGCCTCTCTATGATCTGGCTTCCCTTAAGTTCAAATCTTTGCCAGGCTATTTATAGATAGGCAAAAATTCTGCATTCCTTCTAAAGTAAGGGTTAGGTGATTAGAGAAAGGTCAAAGACTCACAGGACCATGATCAAAATAATGAATGAAACTTATACAAATTTCCATGTAAAAGGATGGGGACTGAAAATGATATACTTAAGATTTTGTTTTATGTAAATTGTGAAAAGACTTTTATGATACTCCAATTAACTGAAAATTGTTTCATACTGACAAGTGAAAACAATATCAGACACCTAACTTTGTGGAATGAAAATTATTCATTAGCTTTTAGGAGAGTCTTTTTAAAGGTATTTTGCATGAAACTTTACAGCTCTGTGGTTCCTAGTCCACAAGTCAGGAAAAACTGAATTCAAATGTAATTTTAGACAGTTAACCAGTTTTGTGACCCTTGGCAAATACCAACTTCTGTTTAAGTTAATTCATTGGAGAAAAAATGGCAAACCGATGCAGTATTTTTACCAAGAAAAAACTTCATGGTCAGCATTGGTGTACTATGGTCCACTAAGATACGAAGAACTGGAAAACAGCATATTGTTGATGCTTCCTAATCCACATGTATTGATGCATCTGTTTCAGAGATATAGGGAAAATTTATTGAAGATACTTTGAAATGTTGATAACTTATATGCCATTCTAAGTGTTCAATGACATGAACTGGTTCCATATCTCTCCCACCTTCAATCCATTCTACATAAGATCTAACCAATCTAAAGAAGTTCACAAATCAGGTAGGTCCATCCATGATGGAACTGGAATCTTGTTTATAACACCACCATGGATTTGCATCTTATTTTTTGCCTTTTTTTAAGGCTTATTTCTTCTCCTCTTCGAGGAATCTGCATGCCATTGCTTCAAGATTTCAGGGATAGGACATGACCTTTTGAAAAATGCATTCCAATTTTGTCAGTAAGTCAGTACCACTTTATTGTTTCAGGGATCATACCTTTCTAAGTAAAACAACAAAAAAATGTTGATGGTTGAATCAAGTGTACATTTTCAAAAGTAATTTTTATGCTGAACATGGTAGATATGGGACTCATACAGTCTTAAAATGAAAGGAAACATAGTTTTAAACTGAACTACTGAAATGTTATATCCCAATTTTCCTAAAAAGTTCTGTTCTGAAGAGTTCTTTTTGATTTATGCCATGCCCTTTTATTACTCATCAAGTCAGAAATCTTTCCAGAATTTTTTGTTTGTTTATTTGTTGTTTTTCCATAAAGGAAATAACAATTTTCTGAACTTATATATGTTCTAAATGGCATAGCTTATAAACACTAAAGAAAAAAGTGAAATGAATGAAAGGGCCAAAGGGATTATAAAAGCATAAGAAGAGTGGGCTCCAATGATTCTCTGTCAGACCTAGATAAATCTAAATAAAGTAGTTAAGGAGACAAATAGAACTTATAAAGGTTAAATGTACTATAATACATTATCTATCTATTTATTTATTTATTTAGGAATGTGTGTGTATATATTTATGTGTGTACACACAAATAATGATTTCTTAGCTTATCACAAATAAGTAAAAGTAGAAATATTGCTATGATTCACTACAAATTTTATTCAATGGATATATTCATTCATTGATGAAGAAATGATTGAAAATTAAGTAAATAATTTAATCCTAAGGAAATGATGCATTAGAAAACAAATCAGAAAAATAAAGAAAATGGCACCAATGAGGCAATATACCAAAATTTTAGGGATGCATTCGAAGCAATGCTAAGGAAGATGCATATCTTTAAAAACTTTAATCAATAGAAGGGAATGAATAAGATCAAGAAATCATGCGAATAAAATAAACTTAAAAATAAACACATTTTAAAATCCTAGTTAACCAAAATAGATATTCAAAATTCAAGAGGAGATTAATAAAATTGAAAGCAAACAAACAAATATATAACCAATTTTTTTAAAACTCAATTAAGGGGTGGCTAGGTGGTGCAATGGATAGAGCACCAACCCTGGGTCAGGAGTACTTGAGTTCAAATCTGACCTTAGACACTTAATAATTACCTAGTTGTATGGCCTCGGGCAAGCTACTTAAACCCATCTGCCTTGCAAAAAACCTTAAAAAAAAACCTGTCAATTAAAATATTTGTTGATTAGACTAAGAAAAATTAAGCAGAAAGTCAAATTACTTTTATCAAAAAGTGGGAAAAGCTAATCTACAGAAATTAAAGAAGAAACAAAAAGAAATAATTGAAAACTATATTGCCAATTATATCATATAAAACTGACAATTTAAGGAATGGACAAAAATTTGCAAGAATGTAAAAATGTCCAAATTAAAAGAACAAGAAATAAGAAAACTAAAGCCCCAATCTAAGCAAAAAGAAAATTAAATAATCCATCTATGAGTTCCCAAAGGATAATAGGATAAATAGAATCAGCATTATTTACATAATGATTTATAAATATTTTAAAATTTAATTCTAATATTTTACAATTTTTTTGAAAATATATAAATTATCCTACAAAACTATAATGGTAATATGTTCTTGTATATAAATCAGGGAGAGTTAAAACAGAGAAAGAAGTTTGAATATCAATCTCCATAATTAATATATATGTAAAAGTTTTAAATAAAATATCATCAAGAAGACTATAGAACATATAATATAAATATTATATACTATGAATAATTTGTTTTTATACCAGGAATGAAAGATTGGTTCAGTATTTGGAAAACATTAAACATGAGAGATCATAATAACAACCAGAACACTTAAAACCTGCATGATTATATCAATCGGGACAATTTTGTCAAGATATGTTAACTATTCCTTTTAAAAATCAGAAAATATAATTAAAGTGCTTTCCTTCATCCAACTAGCATCTAAAAGAAAGGAGGACTATCATAAAATGGAGATAAACTAGCAGCTTTTCAATATGTTCAAGAGTGCTGTAAGAATGTCTATTATCATCATTATTATTTGACACAGTGCTAAAAATACTAGATATATATCAATAAAACAAAATTAAACAAAAATACAGGAATATACAGAAAGAAAAATACAATATTCACTCATTTTTGGGTAATATAATAGTTTACTTAAAGAACATTAGAGAGTTAATTAAAAATAATTTGAATGAAATGACAGCTTCAGAAAATTTGTAAGGTATAAAGTAATGATACCTAGAAAAAATATAGAAAGAGAAATTCTATTTAAAATAATTACAAAGTGTATAAATTACCTCAGAATCTACCTTCCTAGACACATATAATATCATATATAAATATACATATATTGCTTAAAGGTAGATCTAAATATTACTCATTTGTAAACTAATATAATTAAAATAACAATACTATATAAAATAATACATTTATCAATTCCATGCCAAACTTCTAAAGATTAGTTATAATGTTAAAAAAATAAACTCATCTTCAAGGGAAAGAGAAAAGTCAATAATAACAAGGGAAATCATGAGAAAAGATGGGAAGAAAGGGGACTTGGCAGCAACAAATCTCAAACTACAAAAGAGTTAAAAATAAAGATAATTTGGTACTGGTTCAGAAATAGAGAGTCTGATCAATAGAAAAGATTAGATACATATTCTAGAGAAACAAATGAGGCTAATGCTTGAAAAACCCAAAGATTCAAATTAGTAGGGTAAATACTCATCATTCAACAAATTTGCTGGGATGATGGGAAGGCAGTCACAAAAACTATGTATAGATTAGCATTTCAAAACAAATACCAAGATATTCTCTAAATGGGTAAATTAGAAACAAAAAAAGTGACATCATAAAAAAAAGAAATTAGTGGAAGAAGGAAGAAATTGCCTTTCTGATATATTGATTGGGGAGAAGATCATGACCAATAAGAGATCGAATGAATCACATAAGGTAAAATGTGAGTCAGAGGGCATTGTGTAATAACTTTTAGAGCTTAGATCCAAAATGCTTTACAGAATAGTTGAGTGAGTTCACTTTTTAACCAAAAAAATGCATTAATGTAACGCAATCTTTTTCTTTACTATTTAATTTGTCTTTCCAATTACATACAAAGGTAGTTTTCAACATTCATCCATTGCAAGTTTATAAGTTTCACATTTTTTTGTGACCTTCCCTTCCCTTCCCCCTTCTCATGTTGGTAAACAATTTGATCTTTGTGTCAAGAAATTCTGGAAGTTCTCTATTTCATTGAACATCTGTCTTTTCCCATGACAGTATATGTTGAATTTTTCAGGGTAGTACATTGTAGCTTGTAATCCCAGGTCTTTTGCTTTGTTCCAGGTCTTCCTAACCTTTAATGTTAAGGCTGCTAGGTCTGGTGTGAGTCTGATTGTGTTTCCTTCGTATTCAAATTGTTTTCTTTTTTGCTGCTTGCAATATTCTCTCCTTTATTTGAGAAGTCTGGAATTTGGCTATCACAGTCCTTGGAATTTTTATCCTGGGGGTTCTTTTTCTGGAGGGGGTCTGTGGATTCGTTCAATGGTTATATTGTTTTCTTGTTCTAATCGATTTAGACAGTTTTCCCCTATAATTTCCTGCATGGTGTTTTCCAACTTTTTTTTTTTTTTGATTTAGATTTTCTAGTAGTCAGATGATTCATAGGTTATTTCTCCTGGATCTATTTTCCAGGTCATTCATTTTCGCTAAAAAGTACTTTCCATTTTCTTCCATTTTTTCGGTCTTTCTATTTTGTTTGATGGATTCTTCTAGTCTTGTTGATTTATTGTTTTCTATTTGTTCAAATCTAACTTTTATTGTTTTATTTTCTTCAATTATCTTCTGTGTTTCCTTTTTCAGTTGGTTATTTTTTACTTTTAATGGAGTTGATTTCTTGGATCAATTTTTCATAATTTTCCTGCATGACTCTCATTTCTTTTTCCTATTTTTCTTCTTCCTCTCTTCTTTGCTTTTTAAATTGTTTTTTAAGCTCTTCGGTGAGCTTTAGTATTTGAGTTGAATTTATGGACTGTTTTGATACTTCTGTGAGTGATTTTTCACTGATTTCTTCTTCAGACGTGGCATTGTAGTCATCTTTGTCTGTAGAGTAGTTTTCTATAGTGAGCACTCTTTTAGCTTTGCTGCTCATCTTTGCTGTTTTAGCTCTGCTCCTGTGGTATAGGGAATATAGACCCAAACTTTTGGGGTTTTTGCTATGTTGCCTGTGCAGCCCATGCCTTGCCATTGCAGAATTTTGTTTCCTCCTTTATGTCCAGGTTCTGACTTAGCAGTGACCTAGTCCTGTCTTTTATCCCAGGGTTCAGACTCCTCCCAGCTTGCTCTGTCTCATTTCTTATATAAACAACTGTTCTAATCTATAGGAGCTATTTACCAATTGATAAATGGTGAAAAGATACAGTCAATTTTCAGAAGAATAAATCTAATCCATCAATAACCACATGAAAATGATCTCAATCACTAATAGAAACATGTAAATTTAAAGAACTCAATGGTTCCAATAACCAATATATTGGCAAAATAGAAAAAATAAGTATACTATTAAGAGAAAGCATTGTTTTTGCACAGGAAATTGGTCTAAATATCCTGTAAATTAAATTATAATTATTCCCAAAAGGTTATCAATATGTATATAAATTTGAATAATATTTTCCCAATTCCACATAAAACCAATTTTGAACCATATATATGTGTATATATGTATACATATATATGTATATATATATGTATATATATATATATATATATATATATATATATATAATATATATAATTTTGAGTTCCAAATTCTCTCCCTCCTTCAATCTTTCCCCTCTTCATTCCCTGATGCAATAAGCAAATTGATATAGGTTACATCTATACAATAATGTAAAACATGTTTCCAAAAATTCCATGAAAAAAATAAATAAAATGAAAAATAATTTGGTTTGTTTTGCCTTCAGACCCTGTCAATTCTTTTTGTTGAATTGAATAGCAACATTTCACCATGAAAACTTTGAAAGTGTCTTTTTAAAAAAAATTGTATTTAAGACAATGGGGTTAAGAGTGACTTGCCCAAGGTCATGCAGCTAGGCAATTATTAAGTGTCTGAGGCTGGATTTAAACCCAGGTCTTCTTGATTCCAGGGAAGGTGCTCTATCCACTATGCCATCCAACTGCCCCTCTTGAAAGTGTCTTGCATCATAGTCTTAGAGTGGCTAAGTCATTCATGGATGATCATCATATAATATTCCAATTACTGTGTACAGTGTTCTTCTGGTCCTGCTCACTTCACTTTGCATCAGTTCATGCAAGTCTTTCCAGGTTTTTTTTTTCTGAAACTATCCTATTTATTATTTCTCATTGTACAATAGTATTCCATTAAAATTATGTACCACATGTTCACACATTCACCAATCTCTGGGCATTCCCTCAATGCTAACTCTTTGACACCACAAAGACCTGCAATAAATAATTTTGTACAAATAGATGCTTTTACCCTGACTCCTTTTTTTAAATCTTTTTGAGAAAACAATCTAGGAGAGATCTTGCTGAATCAAAGGGACTACAAAGTTATATGACCTTTTGGACACAGTTCCAAATTGTCCTCTAAAAGAGTTGGAACAATTCAAACCTCACCAATATTTTATTAGTGTCCCAATTTTCCCTTATTTACTCCAACATTCATCATTTTTCTTCCATGTCATATTGGCCAATCTAATATATGTGAGGTATTACCTCAAAAAATATTTTAATTTGTATTTTTCTAAACAACAGTGATTTAGAGGATTTTAACATAATTTTAATTTATTAATCTGAAAACTACCTGTTTATATCCTTTGATCTTTTCTCAATTGGTGAATGATTTATATTCTTATAAATTTGACTCTGTTCTCTACACATTTAAGAAACTGATGATGTTTGTCCTTCATTATCAAAGAAGACCATGACATATGGGAGGTGATGCATGACAAGCACATGAATTGGATTTGAGTGAGGGAGTGCTGTGCTAAATCACCAGCCTCATTTTCACCTTCAGAACCATCTGGATCCAATGGCCAGATATCAATCTGGATGAATGGAGATGGCCCTGGATGAAAGACGATTAGGGTTAAGTAACTTGCCCAAGGTCAAACACAGCTAATAAGTGTTCAGCATCTGAGGCTGCATTAGAACTTCCTGATTCCAAGACTAGTGCTCTATCCATGCTCCATACTTGGTGCCCTGGTTTAAGAAATTAAGCTTTTATGAAAGATACTGAAAAATTTTTCCCAACTTCTTTGCTTTCTTCCCAACCTTGATTACATTGATTTTACTATGTAAAACCTCTTTAATTTAATGGAATAAAAATTATGCAATTGATATTTTTTTGTTTGTTAAAATGTGACTTCATTTGTGGGGAAATTGTTGCATAATTGTGTTCAAATAGAGATTTTATATTGACTATAATTATTTTAAGTGGGATTCTCTCTCTCTTTTGCTGCTGGACTTTGTGAGAAATTTCAAAATTACTGATGATTTATGTGTCTTTATTTTAATTCTGCATATGGTTAAAATTAATTCTTTCAACAAGTTTTTTGGTTGATTTTGTAATGTTTCTTTAAAAATACCATTATATTATCTGTAAAGAATGATCAGTTTGTTTCTTTATTGCCTATACCAATTTCTTCAATTTCTTTTTCCTTTTCCTATTGCTACACCAAACATTCTATTACAATATTTAATAATGGAGACAATGGTCATCCTTGCTTTACTCCTGATCTTACTGAAAAATTTTCTAGCTTGTTTTCATTACAGACAATGCTTCGTAATGGTTTAAATAGATATTTTATCATTTTAAAGAAAGCTCTATTTTCTCCTATGCTCTTTTTTGATATTTAATAGGAATGGCTGTTTTAGTTTGCCACAAACTTTATCTGTAACTTTTGAGATAATCAAAGACTTTTGCTGGTTTTGTAATTGATGTGTTTAATTATTCTGGTAGTTTTCCTAATATTGAACTGGCCCTGCCTTCCTCATATAAATTCCACCTGTTCATAGCACATGATCTTTGTGATATATTATTGTAATCACGATGCTATTATTTTTTCTAAAATTTTTGAATGAATTTTTAAATACGGTAATTGGTCTTTAGATTCCTTTCTGTTTTTGTTTTTACTGGTTTAAATTTCAGCAACATATATGTGTATATCACATATCATATATCATATACCAACCATCATATATCAATCTATATCACACACAATACATCATACATCATATGCCATATATCACATATCACACATCACATATCACGTATCATATATCATAAAAGGAATTTGCTGAGACCACCTATTTTTTCAAATCATTTATAAAGTATTGGAATTAATTATTCTTTAAATGTTTGGTAGAATTCACTTGTGAATTCATTTGACCCTGAGGATACTTTTCCTTAGGGAATTCATTGAAGACCACTTTAATTTCTTTTTCTAAGATCAAATTATTTCTATTTCTTCTGTTATTCTGGGCAATTTATATTTTTGTAAATATCCATCTATTTTACTTAGATTGCTAAATTTATTAGCATATAATTGGGGCAAAATAGCTCCCAATAATTGCTCTAACTTCCTCTTCATTAGTGGTAAATTCACCTTTTTAATTTTAATACTGATAATTTGATTTTCTTCATTTTTTAATCAAATCAAGCAAAGGTTTATCTATTATAAGGGATTTTAAAAATAGAAAAATCTTCTAATTTTATTAATTAGTTCAAAGGTTTTCTTTCAATTTTATTAATCTTTCCATTGATTTTTCAGTATTCCCAATTTTGTGTGTAATTGGGAATTATTAATTTGTTCTTTTTCTAGTTTTTTTAATTGCATTCCCAATTCATTGATCTTTCTATCTTATTGATGTAAGCTTTTAGTGGGGGAAAATTTTCCCTGAAGTATTGTTTTGGCATGTAATCATTCTCCTGAATGAAAATATTGATTGCTTCTCTGATTTGTTCTTTGTTCAATTCATTCTTTAGAATTAGATTATTTAGTTTTCAATTAATTTTGTTTTCTTTCCACTGCATTTTATTAAGTGTAATTTTATTACATTACAATTTGAAAATGATGCATTTAATATTTATGCTTTTATGAATTTAACGATTTTTTGTTCTCCAATATTTGGTCAATTTGTGTAGGTGCCATGTACCACTGAGAAAAAGATATTTTTTTTCTACTCCCCTTCAGTTTTCATTAAAGGTCCAGCAAATCTAACTTTTCTAAAACTCTACTTTTAACCCCTTTAACTTCATTATTATTAATTGTGTCATTAGATTTATTTAGTTCTAAGAGTCCTTCACTAGTGTTCTTTTACTGTGTATTTCCCAAGAACTAATTTAACCTCCTTAACAATTTGGATACTGATATTCCTTCATTCATTATAATACCATTTACTAAGATTTGGTTCTTTCCATAGCTCTAAATTAGATCTTCCTTTTGCTTTTACTTTGTTTGAGATCTAGTTTGCTATCCTTGTGTTTTTTTTTTAACCTTAGGTGAAATGCAATAGGTTCTGCTCCAGTCATTTATATTTACTCTGTCTATGTCTCTTTCCTTCAAACATATTTCATGTAAACATATTGTGGGTTTCTGGTTTTTAATCAATTCCTCTACTCACCTCCATTTCATAGGAGAGTTCATCTCATTCATATTCTCTCTCTCTCTCTCTCTCTCTCTCTCTCTCTCTCTCTCTCTCTCTCTCTCTCTCCTCCCATCACTCTTCAACAAATAGTCTTCAACAATTGTTTTACTTCTGACCACTGCCTTTCTCAATTTTCCTAATCTGTTCTCTCTCTCTCTCTCTCTCTCTCTCTCTCTCCTGTCATTCTTACCACTTTTCTCTTGTGCCCTATCCCCATACATTACTGTTGTGTAAGACAGATTTTTATATCCGACTGCATGAGAATGCTGTTTCATATTTGAGCCAGTTTTGATGACTGTAAGCTTCAAATGATGTTCAGTCCCTTCATTCATCTTTCTCTCCACTGTAATAGGTATTAGATATGTCATGTTCCTTCATATGAGATAATTTACCCCATTTTCCATCTATCTTTCCTCTTTTCCTAGTGTAATTGTCTCACTCCTTAATTTTGCTTCTTTTTGGAAATTATTCGATCAAGGTCAAATTATACCCATACTCTCTTTCTGTGAATACCCCTAACTGCTCTACTAGTGACAAAGTTCTTAGGAATCATAAATTTCATCATCACATGTAGGAAGGTTAACAGTTTAACCTTATTTATCCCCTATGTTTTATCTTCCCTGTGTATTTTTTTTTATATTTCTCTCACATTTGAACAATCAGAATTTTTTTGCTCAACTCTAATCTTTTGTAATTCTTTTTTCATTGAAAGTTCATTTTTCTGCACTGAAGAATTATACTCAGGACTTCTACTTATGTGATTTTAGCTCTTTAGCCCTCTGGAATATTATATTCCAAGTCATGGGATAATTTACGTAGAAGTTGTCAAATCCTGTGTAATCTGACATCTGAATTGTTTCTTTCTGTCTGCTTGCAGTATTTTCTCCTTGATGTGGGAGTTGTGGAATTTGGCTGTAACATCCCTAGAAGTATTCATTTGAGATCTCTTTTATGAGATGACCAGTGGATTTTTTAAAATTATTATTTTAGCCTCTGGTTCTAAGATATTAGGGCAGTTTTCTTTATAATTTCTTGAGAGATGATGTCCAGAGCCTTTCTTTATCATGGCTTCCAGAGAGTCCAAAAACTCTTAAACTATCTCTCCCCAATCTATTTTCCAGGTCAGTGTCACCTACTCCCAGTGAAATAGTTTACATTTTTTTCTATTTTTATTCATCTTTTGATTTTTGTTTTATTGTTTCTTGGTGTCCCATGGAGTCATTAGCTTCCACTTGGCCAATTATAATTTTTAAGTAGTAATTCTCTTCAATAAGCTTTTGTACTTCCATTTAGCCAATTCTACTTTTTTAATGAGTTGTTTAGTTTCTTTAGTATTTCTTCAGTGAATTTCTTATTTCAGGTATTTTTGATTCCTTCACTAAGCTAACAACTCTTTTTTCATTATTTTCTTGTATTACTCTCATTTCTTTCCCATATTTTTCTTCTACCTCTTAATTGCTTATTAAAATTATTTTGAGTGTTTCTAAGAGTTCTTTTGGGCCTTGAGGCTAATTTTATCCTAAAACTTTGCATGTAACTGTTGTTCTCTTTTGAGCTTAGGTTTTGATCTTGCCTCTCACCATAATTATTTCTATGGTCATATTCCTTTTGTTGGTTCATTTTCCCAATATATTTTATGACTTTTAATTTTACATTTAAGTTTGGCGCTAATTCTGCTATACAGTGTGTACTCCTACAAATTTCTTGTGTATGGGACTGGGAAGCCATGCTTCTAGCCTGCTGTTTTAGGAGGCATGAGAGAATAGCCCCTGGTCTATGCTGGGATGTGAACCTGCTCTGCTATGATGTGTGAGGTCTGATGAGCCTGGGCCAAGGGACCTAGTTGCTAACCTGAGTAGGAGTATAGGCCTATTGGGATGAGAGGTGAGAGGCTGCTCTGCTATCTTTCTTCACCAGGGCTGCAGCACCTAGAAGTTGATTTGCTGGGGCAAGACCTTCTGCTTACTTGCCCAAAACCCATTTGTAATGGACTGTACTCCTCTTTTATCCAAATGAAACTGACTTTTCCTTCAGATTTTCCAAGTTGCCTTGGACTAGAAAATTATTTCACCCTATCCTGTTGTTAGATAATGCCTTTTCAGAATTGTTTTGTGATGTTATTTTAATAGTCTTTTGGAGGTGGATGTGAGAGAGTTCAGTCAAGTTCTTATTTCATGTCTTTATCTTGCCTTTTTGTTTTTTGCTGTGCATATCTTTTTACCCATTCATACCAAAAATATTTATATATATATAAAACAAAAAAAGGTAAAAAAGAAGAAAATATACCATACTTGCAAAAAATATAACATTCTTTTTTTGTTGTTGCTGGCAAAGAATTGAAAAATAAGGGCAGAGTTATCAACTGGGA
Organism: Macrotis lagotis; assembly: GCF_037893015.1. Classification (NCBI taxonomy): domain Eukaryota; kingdom Metazoa; phylum Chordata; class Mammalia; order Peramelemorphia; family Peramelidae; genus Macrotis; species Macrotis lagotis. The sequence continues at coordinate 95,146,172 of NC_133662.1, read as the reverse complement.
AATTACTGAACAAATTATGACATAAGGATGTGATTGAATCCTCCTGTCCCACAAAAATTGATGAAGGACATGATTTTAATGAAACCTCTAAAGAAGTCATGGAGTTAAGTTTTAAAATCACTTCCTCTGCCTGTGTTTTATCTACTTCATAATATTTTTCTTCATGATCACAATTTTTGAAAGCCACATTTGGCAGATATGTCATTAACAAATAGTTTTTTTCTTAAATATTCAATTGAAATATGTACAGTTAAAACTAAATTCAATGAGAACTTTCCAATATTTACAGAAATAAAGAAAAGAATAACCTTTAATAGTTAAGTTATAGGATTGAAAAAGATGGAAGAGAACCATGGAGCTAGACCATGAATGCCAAGCTTAAAGCCAGAAACATAAATAGCCAAATTGCCATAGGAACCAGAATTTAAAATTTTAATGTATCACCTCAAGGAATACTTTTCAGAATAATCATAGCACTAGACCAGAATAATAGATATAAAAATATGGGACCCTTTTCAAGTACCTGTGAAAAATGGCAAGTCTTGGAGCTTACTATTGCTTGGGTCTTGTGAAGCAGCACATCCTGCCTACCTTAAGTCTCTCTCTCTCTCTACTATCATCCATCCTTCACTATGCCACTTAAATGATTTGCCTAAAATGTTTGTCTGATCATGCCATGCCCCTGTTTAATAAGATCCAGTGATGCTCTATGATTCTAGTGTCAAATATAAAAACATTCTGTTTGATATTAAAAGTCTTCCACAAATCAGCCACTTTCTTATATCTTATATCCCAATATGTGCACTTCAACATACTAACATTCTCCTGGATTTTTCATGAATAAGTCATTCCATCTCTTAACTTTGGGCATCTTCTTTGGCTCTCTCCCATACCTGGAATGTTCTCTCCTTCCCTTCACACCTTGGCTTCTTCATTTTAAGTCCTAAATAAAATTCTACATTCTATAAGAAACCTTCTTAATTCTAGTACTTTCCTTTGCTATTTCCTATTCATCCTGTATATAGCTTATTTTGTATATATTTGTTTGCATCTCCTCTAATCAATTGTAATTTCCTTAAGATCAGAAGCTGTCATTTTGCCTCTTTTTTGTATCCTGAAGATTAGTACAGTTCCTGCAACAAAATAGGATTTTAATAAATTTTGTTTAATTGATTAACTTAATAAAGGTGGAGGTTTAAATTAAAAATTGCAAAAATTGTTATTGTGTCCCTTTCAGCTTTGAATTGTGACTTTAAGACTACATTTCACCTATTGACACAAATAGGAACATTTCCACAATAATGATACCACTAATTGGCTCAATTCAATTGTTTTCTACCTCAACACTTGAAATATGTCACTAAGAAACATTCATTTGATCTCTAAAAAAACAAAAGCAAAAGCGAAAACATTCAACTTCTTGAGAATTGAATAGCCCACTACAAATAGATAATTAGGTAAATAGATAGATAGATGATAGATAGATAGATAAATAGGTAAATGGATGGATGGATGGATGGATGGATGGATGGATGGATGGATGGGTGGGTGGATGGATAGACAAATAGACAGACAAAGGTGAGCAAGTGGGAAAAAGTAGTAGATGGGGAAAAAAGGAAAAAAATCTTATCATGACATTTTACATGGTTTAAATTAATATTTTATCTTTTTTCCTGTATTTATCTGATGCCCGTATTCCTTTCTATCATCTTTTTGACATTCACTCTCTATTGTAAGTGTTCATAATTTTTTGTTTGGTGAAGCTTATGACCCTTTACAGAGTAATTATTTTAATACATAAAATAAAATATGTACGATAACAAAGAAAATATTTTAGTGAAATAAATGTATATGCATATCTGTATACACATTTATATGACATACATATATATTTATATATAGACAAATACATCCACACACCGAAACATATATAAATACTCATGGCCCCCAGGTTAAGAATTTTTCTTTATTCCCTCTTTTTCCCATTCCCATTCTGGCACTGAAGAGATCCCAAAGGGCCTGCATAGCATGCTTCCAAAGAGTTTTCTCTTGCCCTGAACCGTTTTGCTGGTTCCAAGATACCCACTGTAGGCATTCCATTGTCATGCTTTATATTGAAAATGTGTGGGTAGGGATTTTCCTGGAATAAGTGCTGAAAATGCAGAATGCTAGTGTTCCCTTTAATTCTCCCACTCACAAATCTCCAACTGTTACTTCCCCATTCTCTGGACTGCTGGTTAATTTGTTTGGCAGGAGTCTGCCATCCTAATCCAATCTTCTCTGCCTCCACGGTTTACCAGTCATGGGCATTCTCTGGAAACAAAGAGAGAGGGAGCTCCCATGTTAATGCTTCCCCTTGCCTAACCCCTCTGGAGAAGGAGTCTCAAAGCCTCCCTAGAATAGAAGAACCTCTAATGAAACCAAAAACTTATTTTTTCTCTCTTTTTTTTCTGTATACCATCTAGTCTAAAACTTTTATTTAACAATAATAATTTTTAAATGTTGCTAGTCAGAATATACATGTCAAATGACTATTATAAGCACATATGGTAAATCTATTACTTTCTATTGATAACATCAATTTCAAAGAAATATACATATGAATATCTATATGTATCTATCTGTTTTCTTCATTAATGTTTTCATTAATAAGAGTAACTTAATAAGTAGCTTCCAGTGCAAATGGGTTGTTTTTTTCCTCTCTGTAGGATGAGCAGTAATCCTGCCTGCCCACTAATGAATTACTTTTGACCTGACTGAAACCATTTCAGTACCCTGCTAGTGTCTATTCATTCACAAGAGCCTCTCTCCCTCCCCTTCACCATTCTAGTCCAATGGACCATCCTCCCGATCTGCATGCAATATTGTCCACAAGCATGAACAATTTACAATAGGCACTTTATTTCTGTAATTTAAAAGGGTGAAAAATTCCTACTCTTGATGTAAAACATCATCTTTCTGTTTCTAATGGATGAGTAATAGCCAGGAGAATTCTGAAGGGCCGTCCAGGGTGCCTGTCAGCACTGGCAAAATTTCTGACCCAGAGAAATGTACTCACAAACAGCCCCCTGTGATTATGAGTTATAGCCCCCTCTGGAGAAGGCTGCTCACAAAAGCATCATAGAAACTATAAAACTAGTCTAAACACTTGGCACACAAAAATCATCATCTATTCACACATACATACAATTTCACATAGAGGTAAATATATTAAATTACATACTGTGTGTTAAATTTAAATACGCCCACATATATGAAATATGTCATATTCAAGGACTAGACATTGATACCCTGCAACAATATATGTCAAAAGACTAGAAATAAGCAAAGGAAAGTAAATTAGTCAGAACAGGATTTGGCATAGTGTAAATCCATTCCATACTAGTTCCTATCTCTATGTTCCAATTTGGCTTGATCCTGAAGATCTTTATTGTGGTCAGATTTGGAACCTTTCTCTTCCCTTTTGAGAAAGTGAGAATAGGGAAGAGAGAAGAAAGACATGAAGAAAAGTACTGATAATTCAGGTGGTATTCTTTTACTTCATGTCTCTTTTCAATTCCTCCTGTCCTTGCAGAGATTCTGGCAACATTTACAATTACAGCGCCAATTCTATGAGAATGGTAGGCAATTAGCTAAGGTGGAGAAGGGCAGACAAATGACTCCAAATAGGAACTGTTTGGGAAAAAGCAGCTGCCAACAAAGGAGACTAAGGGGTGAATTCACTTCATTTCCCACCCCCCTTCTAATAAGCGATAAAAACATTTGAGGAAAATAAATCAGTACTTTGCTAGATGCAGTATTGTTGTGAATAAGGGTTTGTTGGCATAAGGCTCTGTGTGCCCTGGTTTCTGAGGGATTATAACATACCTTGGACTTGACTCCCCCCCGCCCCAGGCAGAGTTGCACAATGTTTGAGTTTCATAATGTAAAATATGAGGAATCTATATTCACTCTATGGGTCAGTATATTTTACCAAGTTACATAGGGTTCACACATGCTTATTCACATTAATTTAAATAAGGATGGAAATAGCAACATAAAAATACTATATAAAATATAGTAGAGATGAAATAAATGTGTTATTACCTGATGTCAAAATTTATAATCAGTTTCACCAAAAAAATCAACTAAATCAATCATTTGGCATTTTGTAGGGTAAAACATCTTGTTGATTGACAGTACTTTGACTTATGAACCAGCTGTTTTGGCTCAGACTGAGACAGGTTTCCTGATCCTGTGTGCATTTAACTGAATTTCTATTTGAAACAAAAGCAAGTATCTAGAAGAAATGAAACCCCTAAGCATGTGTTTAATTTCATTAGGATGTAATAAGTTAGGTTTCTTTTGCTTAGTGAAGATATTTCATTTCACAAATATTTAAGTGAGAACTTTGGCATTTTCACCTCTTCTTGAGAACAAATTGAGGTTGTTTGGTTTTAATACCAGAGAGCCTTATATTGATATCATTACCAATCTGTTTAAGAAATGTCTTCAGTCTGACAAGGGAGCAAATTTTGGGGAAAGAGAACTACAGATTGAACTTCTCCAGGTCTGTAAATCCTGCAAAGCACTTAATGTGCATGTAGGCTCAGATGTGTACGTGTGTGTGTGTGTGTGTGTGTGTGTGTGTATTTGCATTTGTATATTTGTCTTTTGTGCTTGGAAGTGTCATTTTAGATGATAATCACTATCCATACGTACAATTATTGAAAAGACATGAGTGACCATCAGTCTTTTGAAGCTATACATAACCTATGTCCAAGCAACCTATGACATTGCTTTAACTATCTATCTTATTATTATACCTTAAGTAGGAGAGAGAGAGAGAGAGAGAGAGAGAGAGAGAGAGAGAGAGAGAGAGAGAGAGAGAGAGGAGACAGATAGATAGAAGAGATAGATAGATAGATAGATAGATAGATAGATAGATAGATAGATAGATAGATAATAATGAAGTGAGATGGAGAGGGACAGAGACAAAGAGACAGAGAGACAAAGAGACAGAGAGAAAGAGGGGAAGACAGACAGAGAGAGACAGAGAGGGAGATAAAGACAGAAAGAGATGGGGAGAGACAGAAGAGATAGAGATAGATAGATAGATAGAGAGAGAGAGAGAGAGAGAGAGAGAGAGAGAGAGAGAGAGAGAGAGAGAGTTGCAAAAGTTATCTCCAACACAGCACTTTTTAGCTGGCTGGATCATATTAGAAAAGATAGCAACCCTCTTTTTATTTTTCCTTTTCTGTAGTGGAAAATTGCTTCTAAATCCTTATCTTGGTGATTGAAGGAGACCTACCTCTTCTTAAATACCCATTATGTATGTGTGGATAGGAATGTATCTGCACATGCTCTGTACTAAATGAATAAGTATTTCTAAATTGGAAATGCCAATGCTTGGTTTAAAATGATGCAACAGTATGGCATACTGAAAATGTCGTGGCACAGGGATGAAACAAGTGGGCATTTTAATTTACCCACTAAATAATAACTTATTCATAACTCTACATTTTAAAATCTAGGAACATAAGAATATTCTTATATAGTGTTTTTGGATGCACACGAGCACATCTATGTGTCCATATGTATGTAACACAGACAGAGCACCTGTTTATATCTGAGGGAGACAGACAGACCATGGGGGGAAAATGTTGAATGTTGTAAAATTTGGCTGGTTCTATAAGCTTGATTCTTAACTCCGACTATTTCAGTGTCTGGAATGGGTAGAGTAAGGGGGAAAAAAGTACAAGTTCATAGTCAAAGATTAGTGGGGGAAAATATAGTTAGTTACCAAATATTCTACATTTTTTCCCAGTTCCTTGAGAATATGTTTGTCTCAAAGACTAGCAGTTTCTTTTCATTTTCTTCATTAGGAAGTATGTTTGCAAAGAAAGCTTCAAATTTTTGCCATTCATGATTTTGATCACAGGGGTAACATTCTTTGGTAACACGATCCTCAATGTATATAAAAGCCCAATGATCATTTCTTATCCAGGGCACAAGATGCAGTTATGGAATAGCAAAATTCACCCCTCCTACACTCTCTACTTCAACAGTAACTCATTATCAGAAGTATATTGGGAAGACTAGTGTGCACAAGCACACACACATACATACACATAGACAATTTTTTTGCCTATTTGTAATTTGTCTTTTTCTTCAAAATCATTTAAGAGGGAAAATATTGGGGGATGAGAGGAAGAGGACTTAGAGGGTAGAAAGAAACAAGATGTAAAGTGAACAAAAGTCCACAAGGACCAGAGTTAAATGGCTGAATGCTTGTTTTGAACTGTGACCTAAGGTTTGGCTGGGCACTAACAGTGGCATGGCTCATCAGCCACTGTCATTGCCACCCCAGGGTATACCTCCAGCAGGGAGTCAGCTCCAGAGCCTGAATTCTCAACTACCAGCTACCCACTGCCTCCTCCACACACACTGCTGAGACACTGCCGAGAAATCAGCATGCAACCCAAGAAAGCATCCTTTCCTCTGGAATAAAAATTAATATTACTTGTCATATTTCATGTCTGAGCTCTTTTCATGCTTTATCCTCTGGTAATGAGGGCTAAATTACCAATATTAGTAGATTTTCATGGCTAGCACAGAAAGAGCTGTTACCAGAATAAATGTTTGCCTTGCTTCCGTTGGACACAGGCTCTGCTAATGCAGCTTTGCTAATTATTTCTAAATAGGCAATAATCTGCATCCCCTAGTGCTGGGTAGTGGATTGGCCACGTACCTGCTATTTCCCTTATTTACATGTTTTACAACTTTATCAACTACACTAATTACACTCTGAGCACTGTTTAAAATTTTCTGTTAATAGAGATACAATGATGCACCAGAGGATGTGTATTTATGCCATAATTACGCCTCTGTTCCTGCGATGCAGTCTCCAATTAGCTGTCTACGGTGGCACAAGCAGCTGCCTGGTATTCTAAAGCAGTGAAACATCTGCACGGCGGATGATACGCTCACATGGATTTTTTTTTTAAGCCTAGAAATTTACACCCAAGGGAGTGCAGACAAATAGGAGCCTGTCATGTGTAGGGATGATTAGAAATCCTCACCATGGCAACATTGGAGCCGCCATGTCACAGAGTGAGGGGACACATGTCTAGATGAAGGCGCTAAAAACATTTGCCATTTTTTTAAGCTTCAGTCTTCCAAACTTCCCTCCCTTGCCCCCCCTTTTCCTCCTTTTCATATTCTTCTCTTTGCATCTAAAGCCAACCAAAACAGCAGGTGAAAAGGCCAAAATCTGCAGCCCATGGAAGGCATATGACACAGTCGATTTAGTGTTAGGAAAAACAGTGAGTAATCAGAGAAGCTAGACCTTTAAAATTTTCAGGGCCAGGCGTTCTAGTGGAGAATACTCTCTCTCTCTCTCTCTCTCTCTCTCTCTCTCTCTCTCTCTCTGTGTGTGTGTGTGTGTGTGTGCTGTTGGATTGTGAGAAAGGGACAGGAAGAGAAACATGGATATTATTCAAAATATAACAATTCAAGTCCCTTGTTCCTAAGATGACACCTAATTTAGAATTTCCTTTTAACCCTCATTAACAGTTACAATTTCTGCATGAACAGTTGGCTAGCACATATTAGTGAGGGTAAGGAAACGCAGACAAATGTCTACTAGTCTGATATAGAATATATTTCTTAATCACCGCTTCTTTGATAAGCCTGTGTGTATGTGTAAAGATTGTGCAGATGTATTTAAATACACATTCAAAGAGCTTCTCACTATAGAGACAAATATGTAGAACATCCAGCCAAATATATTGTGTTATTTCCAATATAATAAAGATTTAGTCATTCTAGTAATAGCACTGATTAGGAAAGTAATTCTGACCTTTGGTTTTGATGTTTTTTAAATGAACTTTAAGAGGACAAACATGGATACCATGATCTTATATCCCCTAGCATATGTATTGCCTTTGTTCTTATTGAGAAACAGTGTAGTCTAACTTATTGACTAAAAAAAAATCCCTCCAAATATTTTTTCTCCTTTGCATGATAACAAAATTCTGCCCTCTTAATGACAAAAGCAAGTTTAAAGATATTTAATTAGCAGAAAGTCAGGCTGTGAAGGGGACTAATATAAACAAAATAAATAGAAAGGGAAATGTTTTCATATCAAGCCTAATCATAGGTTGGAGGAAGAATGAGACATATGTGCAAAATTATAATAACACTTCAAGTAACAGAAGTAGCGTTAAGAACCAACCCTGAACATTGAGTGCCAGCAAAGCCCTAAATGACAGAACATGGAGTTTCACAAAATCCATGGCTTGGACTCTGTGTTCTGATTTTACAATTTCTGAGGTTGTGACGTGTAATACAGAGGGCCAAGTCAAGATTTTGTCCTCATAACTGAACTATCTAGCTCTTTTAAACCCAAACCCCAAGACTCAGCTCTTTTAAAAATGTTATTTGGTGTTTCACATTCTCTTTTTGTTTGGGGGGAAAGAAGAAAAGATCTGGTTATCAGCAGTTCCAGCTGAAATAATGATACCTGTCATCTAGGAAAAAAGGGAAATTTATACCATTGAAAAGCTATACTATATTTATATAAATATATGTATATATTTATATAAATATATAGTGGACTACCAGTACCTTTGAAGTAATTATATTACATTGTTGAAATTTAAGCTTAAGTTAACTTGTCAGTGTTATTTTTGATGGGGTAGAATTACTTCTAGGCCATAACTAACCATCATTGTAGGCTTTGGTTTTATAAATAAAAAGGAGTTCCAGGTAGATGATTACTCTGTGATCAAAATTTCAAAAATAGATCTCTAGAGTATTTCAGCAGGAGTTCTTAAAATTTCTGAAAATGTTAAAACACAGGGAGAAGAACAAAAAAATTACCTTCATTTCACCAAATCTTTCCCAGATTCCAGATTTAATAAAAATAGCAATAATTGTGGGTCTTTATGTTGTGGCATTTTTCTTATCATACCACAACACCCACATGAATGAGGATGGGGATAGGAAGGGAATGATTTCTATAAGTTTTAAACAAAAAGTAATTTAAAATTTTTTGTTGTTGGCATGTTTTCTTGAATTTGTGTTTAACTTCCATCCCTTCCTTTCCCTTCCCTTCTTTTCTTTCCTTCCTTCCCTTCCCAAATATATTGCTTTATGCCTTATATTTATCAGGGTAGTTATTTCTAGGTAAGACTTATAATTATAGTAAGCATTCTATCCATTCAGCATATAGTTTCTTTGTAGGCTGAGATGTGAAGTTAATTTAAAGCATTTCCTAAATAATATCATGAAATACTCTGAAAACAGAAAAAGATATCTATTTAATTTAATTATCTAACTTCACAATTTTTGAGGAGGAACTGAATTATCTTTATTGCCATATAGCCAATAGAAGAATGTCAGATGAATTCTGGGTGCTGCTGCAAAAAATTTCTTTTCACTACTCTAGCTCCTCTACCCATTCCTTGAGCTCTCTGGTACACTATATTTTGCACAGGTCTAAAAGAAAGAAATATGAAACTGAAGATCCACCATGTGTCAGTGTAAGGACATAGTTTATCTGATAAACAAGTCATTTTTGGAAACTGCAGATGCTCCCACTGAGCAGCATTAAATGTGGCCCCTCTTAGATACACAGAATGGGGTTCTGGTTGACTGAACACGGGCTGATAAGCTCTGCACAGCTCTGAATGCTGTTTGCCCACATACTAATGTTAAACAAAAGAACCGCAGACTGCAGAGAAAGGATGCGGGTCAGACAACTAAATTTCTTAAACCCTTAGGCAGCCTTCTGAAAAGAAAAGGAATGAAAGAAGCTGATATGAGCTTTTATGCAGAATTGTTCTGTTTATTATCCCTGTTAAGAAAATGATGGCAAGTGTCTTGTTAAACTATATATTGCCAAATAAGACAAGAGGATAGATTCATACTAAAAATGATGCATGCAATATGCCATTGGTCATTATAGGATCAGCAATCTAGCTCTTATATGATTTCTCTATTAAAATACAATAAAAATAATCAAATTATAAACATTTTAAAAGCCAAATATTGTTCATTTGTATCTTAATATGAAGCTTCTTGATTTGTCATTGGGAGTTGTTTATAGTTGTTTACAGAAATTCTTTTTCCTGTTAAAATTTCAAAAAAAACTTTGTTAGCTTTCATTTCTGATAACCCTATTTCAAGGGCATTAGAATGGCAGCTCAATAATGAAATCTTAATGAAGTATATCATTGTAGCAATGTGTAAAGTTACCATGAATAGAGCAGGGTTATAATTTTATTATTGTAATTCTACAATTGTGAACATAAGCGATCTGAATCATTGTATTTTAGTAGCTGAAATTGGAGGAAGATGGAAAGCATCTATTTTGCTTGACTTTCAACACTTTACTCAAGTTTGAGTTCCAGCGAATATTTGGACTTCTTCAACCAAAATTTTCTTCCCTAGTCACTTTTTCCTCCCTGAAGTTCTTACAGAGATTCTCTTATGTATCATTAAATAGAGCAGCAAAGCTGAGGGGGGAAAAATAAAACTGAGAACTTGAGAAAATTTTGGACACCAAGTCTTACCTAGAAATAACTACACTGATAAATGTAAGGTATAAAGTTATATATTTGGGAAGGGTAGGAATGAAGGAAAAGAAGGGAAGGGAAAGGAAAAAAAGGAATGGAAGTGAAAGTCAAATTCAAGAAAACACACCAAGAACAAAACAATTTAAAATTACTTTTTGTTTAAAACTTATAGAAAATGTCACTGAGTGTTATTTTGACATTTTCTGTGGTTTCCCTCAAAACGTAACAGATGAAAAGCAATCATAAAAGTGTTTTTCTAAGGGCACAGTACACAGGGGCATTTCTGTACATTGCTGTTAGGTGCTCTTAGAATTGTGGTCACAATTTCAAATTTCTGATTCCTCCAAAAGAGCAACAAGTTTGAACAGAAAATAATCTTACCCCCTGCTCCCATAGGGAAAAGTGTCACTAAATAACTGAGTGTGTGTGTGTGTGTGTGTGTGTGTGTGTGTGTGTGTGTGTGTGTGTGTGTACATGTGTAGGGGTGTGTTTGTGACAGCACATATTAGTATTAACGTATACATTAGTATTAATGCTTAGTACATTATAAACCAGACCTCTTATGAACATGCTTTTAAAGGAATAGTCTAGTTAGCCTGTTAAACCCTAAGGGAAAAAAAGAAGTCAGAAAATAAGTTCTCTAAAAGACTGAAAAAAAGTGACAGAAGCAGACTCAACAAGGCATAGAAAGAGAATGGTGCAGTGCTAGTTTTTTGACTAATGCCAGTAGGGCTTAAGGCTGACTAACAGAAAATTATCTTGAAGAAAAGAGTGAGGTTCAGTATAGTTAAAAAAAAGAAAGCATTCAGACTCTGGATAGAAAAAATGTGATGATACTGTACCTCTAGTGTGTGAACCATGGAGGGAGCTATTTGCATAAATTCCTAGGTGGAAATAAAATGACAGCAATAATGAAGAAAACTTAACTGAAAAACAAGGTATAAATAGTTAGGAATGGGTAATTTTCAGCTGACTTACATATCCAGCTAAGTAATGGATTGGAGTAAAGCAAGTCACCCCCTTGTTTCCTCTTGACCTGATCTCTAGTCTTAGCATAATATATCTATAGCTCCCTTTACACTGAAGAACCAAGGAACTCACAAATTGATATACACTCAGGTGAAAAGAAAACCGAAGGTAAAGGGCAATTGTTGACCCTCTAAAAGGAGGCATACTGTCCTTATTCTGATAATAAAAGTGTCCAGAATGACCAAAGGGTCAAACAGAGAGTCTCAAGAGATGTCCTCATAATACATTGTTATCCTAAATTCACTGGGAGATTGAAAAATAGGTAGTATGGAAGTGTGTCCCTTTATACATTGTCTGTTTCCAGATTGAATAAAACAAGGCATGTCTTAAACTATTTTCGTTTCCCACATTTTCCCAGAGAGTAAGCCATTTCTTTCTCTTTTTTTACTGAGGTGACAGTCAGTGACACAGCTCTGACTATGAAAGTGGATGACATGAATGCAAGCTGAAGGGTCTAGATTTTGCTGGATGTATGTAGCTTTGTTCCCAAAGATCCACACCAATACAATCTGAAAGGTGATTGCAAACCACAGAACTCTCCACTATGCCTATAGAGTTGACTCAGTTTTTATGTGGTGTAGCAAAACAAGGCCATTTGGATGGTCCTTAAATTCATTTCAACCTCAGCAGCTTGAATCTTTGTAATTCATTAGGAAAAAAAAATGTGGAGGTGCCAACTATGAGAAACTGAAGGCTACCCTTGATAGCATTTGGTGGTAAAAAGTGAATAAGCTTTCTGAAAAATCTTGGTCTATTACTTCTAGTTCTACTTATACTTCTATATATTAGAGAGTAACTGGCTTATTTCATCAGGGAATATTGTGCCATCTGATACAATTTGGATTGTTTAAATAAAAGTTACAATATTGTTACCAATATACAATGGCCAACTGAGGACTAGGACAAGTTAATAAGATACCTATTTATTTAGATCAAAGATTCTTAATTTGAGGTCTTGAATTTTCTTCTTTAATATTTTGATAATTATATTTCAATATTATTGTTTTTATAAGGCTATGTATTTAAAATATTATTCTGGGATGGTGCTAATAGATTTCACCAGACTAACCCCTCCCCCAGAAAAGATTTATACGAACTCCAGAATTAATATGGAGATATGATGTGTTTTGTTTTTAGTCATTGTTTTTTTGCCATTCTTAAACTCTAGTGTATAACACAGTGATTGGCACAGAGTAAACATTCAACAAATGCTTGCTAATTATTGATGGCAAAAAAATTTTTAATGAGACAGGAAATGAATTTGGAAATTGTTTTATAAATTTCATTTCTGAAGCACTTGCATTATAACTCATCTCTATGATCAGCATAAAGCCTTTAAGAATGTAGATTTCGAAATGAATTTTTGAGTTAAAGAGAATGGTAAGAAAGAATACATGCCAAAGATACAGTATTCCAAGTTAGCTCAAAACCATATTTCAGAATTTTGACACCCACATATGCAGGTGGTTGTTTCAGTTCTTCTAGTTGAAGGTTGCAGCTTTAGAGGATAAAGAAAAAATAGGAAGTCAACATCTAGTTTTAGAGATAGTAGCAAAGAATCTGACTGATTTTTTGGACTATAGCCTATATCAGCAGAATGACAGGCTCATGAGACCAGAAAGAAGATGCTTGACAGGAAGTTCACTAACCTGATAAAGGATTTCTTTGGACTAATATTAAATGGAGACAGAACTACCCAGATAAAATGCTGAAATAAGATAGCTTGATGAGCAATAGGTATGATAATCTAGGTGGTATAATAAATAATTGTTGGACCTGGAGTCAAGGAGACCTAACTCAGAGACTTACTAGCTATATGATTTTGGACAAGTCACTTAATGTCTCTTCTTTAGTTTTCTCATCCATAAAATGAAAATAATAATACAATTTTCTCAGTGATGTTATAAAGATAAAAAGAATATTTATAAAGTTCTTTGCAAATCTTAAAGCATGTAAATGCTAGTGATGATGTGATGATGATGAAGAAAAGATAATGGAACAGATAGCTAAAAATTAAAAATAATTAATAGGAAAAGAGGTTAGAAAATAGTGATCTAGTCAATATACTCATATAAGAATTCTTATAGTCTCACATATATGTATATTTATTAAGTTGAAAGAATATAAATATATGAGAAATATATTGTATGTATGCACATATTGCATGAACACACATATGCATATATATTATATCAATTTAAATGGTCTAACAATGAGCTTAAATTTTTTACTCAGGGTAAATAATTCACACACAATACTTTGCTTTCTATATCATTTTACATAGATCAGTTAATAATCTTATTTTTACAGCAAGTGTATGATAAATACTGTCATTCCCATTTTATAAATGAAGAAACTGAGATAGTCAACTGTGCAAACTAGTGTTATACCCATAAATCTGAGCCAGAATTTGAATCCAGATTTTTCTACTTTAGATGCCACAAATGACCAAATAATATATATATATATGTATATATATATATATATACATATATATATATATATACATATATATATGCATATGCATTATGAGAAAATACAAACAATTAAGACTTGTTGGAATGAGTTTATTTGACTAGAATTAGACAACTGAATATTATATCTTGCAACAAAGGAAGATATTAGCAGTTCAGAGATCAAGGACAACCCTGAGAAATCAGCAATGGACAATGCCAACCACATCCAGAGGAAAAAGCCATGGAATTAAAACTTCTTATGTTTTTCCTTCCTATCTCATGATCTTTTCCCTTTCTCTTTTTGCTCTAATTCCCCTCTCAGACAAAATCACTAATATGTAAATATGTTAAACACAATTGTACATGTACAACTTTTAAGATACTGTTGCCCACCATAGGGAGAGGGGAGAGATGGGAGGATGGTGGAAAATGTGCAACACATAAATTTGCAAATAGATGAATGCTGAAAAATTACCATAGTATGTAATTAGAAAAATAAAATAAAATTTGAATTAAAAAAAAGAAATAAAGAGATCAAAATGAAAGGAAAGAGAAAAGCAATGCTGAGTGTTTGGAAAGTGTAGGAGTATGAGTCAAAGATCCTTTGAATCTTTGCCCTTTTAAGACCTTGAGAGTCAGATTTGCTTTTGAAAAATGCAAAAAATTCACATAGCTATTAATGGAGACCTTGACCTTGCCTATTCATCATAGATTGTCCCTATATTTCTTTATTTCCCCCTTCCAATTCATTTTACATGAGCATGTAGAAGAAATGTAAAAATTAGGGGGATCTTGAACAACAGGGTTGGATGTTTTGTGGTTATTTGGAAAATAATGAAAGCCTGAGTTGTGGCCTAGCTGACTAAATTGATTTAGCAATATTAACTAGGTGAAGACTTCAATCTAAGGGCATTCAAACACATACCTGAAAAGGATGGGAGGGAAGCAGGGGAAGACTAAGTCTGGTGGCAATAACTTGAAGGAACAACCAGGGCTTATAGCACCTGGAGCTAAGACATTTCTGCTGTAGAGATGGGAAATCTCTGTGCTAAGACAGAAGAAGCAAAACTCAAGGGGATGGGGGTGTAGTTCTGTTGCTTCTAGGACTGCTGATTCTTCTAAAACTCAGAAGCTAAGGATTTTCAGAAAGCAGCATAGACAACAAAGTACTTTTAAAGGGGACAATGTGATCAACACTAAAGATACAAAGGCAAAAACCACAGTACCTTTACTCAAGGAGTTCACTTGCTAATGGGGGAGAGAGCATACCAAAAACTATGAATACAAAGGATAAATAAAGTATAAATGGAGATTATTTCTA
This sequence comes from Macrotis lagotis, assembly GCF_037893015.1. Taxonomy (NCBI): domain Eukaryota; kingdom Metazoa; phylum Chordata; class Mammalia; order Peramelemorphia; family Peramelidae; genus Macrotis; species Macrotis lagotis. The sequence continues at coordinate 95,130,807 of NC_133662.1, read as the reverse complement.
AAAAAAGGCAAACTAACTTGGAGGTAGAAATAGACCCTTGAAAGGTCTCTGCAAGGGTTAAGTTTAATCTGTCTTGAATGCACATACATACATAGATATTTATATGTAAGTATATCTATAAATATATGCATATATATAATCTTTAAATTAGACATCATCGATGCATGTGTTTCTGTGTAATTTATAATGTGCACGCATACACACACACACACACATATATATATATATATATATATATATATATATAAAAATATATATGTATGAGAAAATTTAGATCAATTTCCAAGAGTTTACATGGGAGATATATATTTCAGGGATTTCTAATTTCTAATATAAAGATATTCATATAGATATATATCTTGTTTTCTAATTCTATGTAAGATGAATTCATATGTACAAAACTTTTAAAGTATTATGAACTCAAAATCCTCTAATTTATACTTTTGTGTGCTGTCTTTTATGTTGTATTCAGGTACAGATTTTTTCCCCTGTCCATAACTGTAGAAAATATGACTTTCAACTTCTTTCATTTATTTATGGCATGACTTTTCAATTTAGATTCTTTATCTATTAGGAATATATTGTGGTATGTGTTATAAGATTTAAACCTTTGATCTCAAACTTATTTTCAGTTTTTTAAGGTGCATTTTGCAAATAAAGATTTTTTTTCCTTCCGTAGCAATCTGTATTCTTGAGTTTATAAACAGGACAATTATTTTCATCTGATTCTAGCTGCTGCCTATTTAATCTATTTTTTTCCTTTTGTACTCTTTCTCCTTTCTGTTGGTATTCTTGACAGTTTTATCCTCCTTGATACTCTTGATTATAATTATCTATAATGTAACTCCTGGTGATTTTCCTGATATAGATGTAAATCTATAAAATATTTGGGGAGTTGATATCATTTTTGCTATATTGGTACAGTCCAGCAAAGAATATTGAATATCTATGCATATATTTAGAAATATTATTTCCATAAAATTGTTTTATGATTGTACTTTTATAAATCCTGTGACTTCTGCTGACAAGATGCCGAGGTAAAGAAGGAAATACTGGAATCCTCCCAAATCCTTCACCAAAAAGAAAAAAAAATCTCGAAACATATCTTAAGACCAATTTAGGAGTAGGGAAGCAAGTTACCAGATCAGCAGAAAAGGTCTGTCTCACTGGGGTGGGAAGGGAGCCTGGTAAATAAGTCTGACAGCAGATCACACCCCATTGTGTCTACAACAGAACTCAGAGCCCAGTAGTTATCCACCAGTGAGATCTTACCCTGTGCGAGACAAAATGTCCAGAAGCAAACCAACAGTCCCAGAATAGCATCATGGTGAGGTCCCACCCTCAGTGCAGTTCACTAGCAAGGCCTTGCCCATATTACAATGAGTAGCAAGGCCCCAGTCTGAGGTCAGCTAGAAATTATAGCCTGCTTAGTCAGCATTAAGACCCTACTCCCATGTTGACTGATAGGGCTAGCTTAAACTCAGTGCAAACCAGCAGGGTGTGCCCCCCTTCTAACCATGGTACAAATAAGCAGTTAGACCCTGAAACCAAATGAAAGCCAGAAACAAGACCCCCCAGTCCCAGTACAAGAAACAAGCATGTCCAGGAGCAGAATCCAACTCTTACATTAAAGTTCAAAGTCACAACTTAGGCAAAAAATGAGAAGCAAAAGGAACTTCACTGTGGAAAGTTATTATGGTGACAGCCAGGCTCAAGGTACAAAGTTAGACCAGGACAACAATGTCAATTTGACTACATGCAAAACCTCAAAGAAAAACAAAATGTAAATTGTTCTCAATATCTAGAAGAACTCTTGGAAGAAATGAGAAAGGATTTTATAAAGAAAAATGGAGCTGTAGAACCAAGAGAACAATGTACATATTAACAACATTGTCAGATGATCGATCTTGATGGAAGTAGCTCCTCTCAGCAGTTCAGAGAGCTAGGACAACTTCATTAGATCAGCTATAGACAATGTTATCCCGAGTCAGAGGAAGAAAAACAAAACAAAAACAAAAAATAACCCTTCAGAATCTGCTGAACACTTTCTAAAAATTATCTCCTGTGTATCTCTTTCCTTTAATTCTAATTCCTCATACTGAAAATGATTATTCTGTAAATATGTTTAGCCAAAATATGTATGTACAATGCTAACCTGACTGATCATCACTGAGGGGAGGGGGTGGGAAGGGAGGGGGGAAGGAAAATTAGTAGCTTAAAAATATACACATATGTATGGATCAATAAAAAAAAGTTTATTAATTAACAAAATGGAGCTATAGAAGAAAAATTGAGGAAAAATGAGAGTGATGGAAAAGAATCATGGAAAAAAGAAGCAGCAGCTTATTAAAATAAAAACAAAAAAGGAAACATATATTCAAAAATTCACTGAAGAAATTGGGAAAATAATTGAGAGGTATGCCACCAAATTGAGAAAAGTTGACTGAAGAGAACAACTCCTTAAAAATCAAATTGACTGTATGAAAATAAAACTCTTTAAAAATAGAACTGACTAAATGGGGAAAAAATCCACAGAAAAAAACAACTCCTTTAAAAGTAGAATAGGTCAAATGGAAAAGGAAATACAAAAACTACTAAAAAAGTTTCCAAAATTATAAATTGGTAACCAGAAGCTAATGAATCTATGAGACATCATAAATAAGTCAATCAAAAATGGGAAAAAAATAGAAGGGTAAGTAAAATAAGTCACTGGAAAAAAATTGGTTTAGAAAATGGATCTAAGAGAGATAATTTTATGAATTATTGGGCTACTTGAAAGTCAAGTTCAAAGAAAAAGAGCCAGGACAATACTTTCATGAAATTAGCAAGGAAAATTGTCCTGATATCCTAGAAAGGGAGAGTAAAATAGTTATTGAAAGAATCCACTACTCTTTACCTGAAAGAGTTCCCAAAATAAAAACTGCAAGGAATATTGTAGTCAAATTCTAAAATTATCAGGTCAAGGAGAAGGCAGTCAGAAAGAAATAATTCAAATACCTAGGAACTAGGGTTGGAATTACAAAGTATTTAGCAGCTAGAAGATTCTGGAATGTTATTTCAGTGGGATAAGAAAGTTGGATTAAAACCAAGAATCAACCATCCAACAAAATTGAGCATAATATTTCAGGGGAAAAGATGAACAATTAACAAAATAGAAGACTTTGAAACTTTCTTGATGAAAAGGCCAGAGTAGAACAGAAAATTTGATCTTCAAAAAAAGAAACTCAAGAGATCCATAAAAAGATGAATAGGGAAGAAAAATGCTATTCAATGAGATTAAATTATTTTCATCTCCACAAGGTATGATGATATTTGAGAACTCTCTCTTAGAAAGATTATACTTAGAGGGTTTGGGTATTAGTTGACTTTGATGTGATGATATTAAAAAAAATTAAGGAATGGAAACAAAAGGATTGTACTGGTAGAAAATGAAAGGGTGAGATACAGTAAATTATATAACATAAAGAGCTGCAAAAGGTCTATTATAGTAGAGGGAAATAAGAGGGGTGGGTATTACTTGAATATTACGTTCATTGAATTTGGCTCAAAGAGAGAATACTATATATTCATTTGGGTATGGAAATTTATCTTACTCTATAGGGCATTAGGAAAGGAAAGGGTAAAGAAAAGGAAATGAGAGTTTGATAGAAAGAAGGAATAGTGGCAGGAAGAGAAAAAAGGAAAAGAAAAGGAAAGAAGGCTAATTGAAGGACAGATTGAGAGAGGTAGTGGTCAAAGGCAAAACACTGGTGAAGAGGGTAAGGGTGAGAGAAGAGAGACAGTTTAAATGGGGGAAATGGGATGGAGAGAAATACAAAGTTAGTAATCAAAACTGTACATGGGAATGGGATGAACTCTCCCATAAAATAGACCAGATAGCAAAATGGATTAAAAAGCCAAATCCTACAATACATTGTTTACAAGAAGCACATTTGAAGTGGAGAGAGATATGCACAGTAAACAGAATGGAATAGAATATAGAATAGAATATATTGTGCTTCAACTGGAGAAAAACAGCAAGGGTAACAATTCTGATCCCAGACAAAGCAAAAGAATAGATCTAATTAAAAGGGTTAAGGGAAAAAATGACATGCCACTGCAAGGATTTCAATACTATATATATATATATATATATATGTATATATATATATATACATATATATATATACATATATATATATATATATATATATATATATTTGTGTGTGTGTGCTAAATGATAAATTATTCAAATTCTTAGAGAAGTTGTGAGTTACAGGAAGACATAGACAATAAAAATATACCTCAATTTCCCTCTCAAAGAATTAGATAAATCTAACCACAAAATGAACAAGAAAAAAAAGTTAAAGGAGGTGAATAGAATTTTAGAAAACTTAGATATGGAGGATAGAAAGAATGGGAATAGAAGTGAATATATCTTTTTCTCTGGGGTTTATAAAAGGTACACAGAAATTGCCTATGCATTAGGGCATAAAAACCTCATAATCAAAAGCAGAAAGGCAGAAATATTAAATGCATTCTTTTCAAATCAAAAAGCAAATAAAAGTTACAAGTATTAAAAGGAAATGAAAAGCTAGACTAGAAATTAGTTGGGAACTAAATGACCTAATCCTAAAAAATAAAAAAGTATAAGTAAGTCAAAAAACAAATCATAGAAATAATAATTTCAACTAAGACAATGACAATAATGAAACCACATAGCAAAACTGATGTGTGGCCAAAGGAATGCTTAGGGGAAATTTATATCTCTTAATGCATGCATTAATAAATTAGAGAAAAAGGAGATCAATAAAATATTCAAACAAATAAAAAATTTAGAATAAGGGAAAAAACTGCAATTGAATACTTTTAGAAATCCTAAAGTCAAAGGAGAGATTAATAAAATTGAAAATAAGAAAGTTAGTAAATTAGTAAATGAACTTTCTAAGATAAAAATCTTGAGGATCAGATGGATTTACCATTGGATTCTATTAAACATTTAAAGAAAAATTAATTTTCAATTCTAAATAAACTATTTGGGAAAAAAATGACAAAGGAGTTATGCCGAACTCCTTTTATGACACAACTATTGTGCTGATATCTAAACCAGGATGAGTAAAAAAACAGAGAAAAACAAATAAAGAGCAATTTATCTGATAAATATGACATATTAAATAAAATATTAGGAAAGAGATTACAGCGATTTACCATGAGGATGATACACTATTGATCAGGTGAGATTTATACTCAAAATGAAGAACTATTTTAAAATTAGGTAAACTATAATTGACATCAATAAGAAAACTATGAGAAATCATATGATTATCTCAATAGATGCTGAAAAACATTTTTTATTGAAATTTTTTTTTATTTTCCAACTACATGACATAGTAGCTTTTCAACATTCATCCATTTTTCTACCTCCATCCCTTCTCTCCCTGCTCCCCATGGTGGTGAACAGTTTGCTAAAAGTAGTACATGTACATTTGTGTTTAACATATTTACATATTAGTCTTTTATATAAGAAAAATTAGAACTAGGAGGAAAGAAAGAAAACCAGGAATTAGGAAGGAAAAACATAAGGGAAGTTTTTTTTTTAATTGAATGTAGTATTCATTAAGATTCCAAGGTTTTTTTTTAATCTGGATGTGGAAGGCATTGTCCACAGCAGGTCTGTCAGAATTGCCTTAGCTCTCTGAAATACTGAGAGGAGCTGCATCCATCGTAATTGTTCATCTCACATTATTGTAGTTAATGTGTACAATTATCTTCATTCACCATCACTTCATGTAATTCTTTTCATGCTTCTCTAAAGTCTGACCACTCATCATTTCTTATAAAACAATAGTACTCTTTAACATTTATAAACCAAAACTTGCTCAGTCATGCCCCAATTGATGGGCATTCCCACAATGAAAAAGTTGATTAAAAAGCAATGTTTTTGTCATTCCTATCAAAAACAGTAGAGAGAATAGAAATAAATAAATAAATAGAAATAAATATTAGCTGTATGTTGCTTTTTCTAGTGGCTTGTCTCTCCACTTGAAGTTATAAATAAACAAATAGCACTATCTATTTAATACCATCAGCAAACAATATTATATATATATATGTATATATACATATATATATATATATATATATATATATATATATGTAAGTGGGATTAAGCAGATGCATTTCCAATAAGATCAGGAATGAAACAAGGATTTCTAAAATCACCATTATTAATCAATATTACATTGAAAATGTTAGATTTGGCAATATGAGAGGAAAAGGAAATTGAAGAAAAGCAATGAGGTAACAAAACTCTTACTCTTTGAATATGATCTGATGATATACTTATCTGATGATATCTGATGATATACTGATGATATACACTCACACAAACTACTTGAAATAATTAGCAACTTTAGCTGTTGCTAATATAGCACATATAAATTATTGCCATTTCTATATATCATCAACAAAGCCCAGCAGTAAGAAACAAAGAGAAATTCCATTCAAAATAAATGTAGACAATATAAAATATTTAGAGTCTACCTGCTAAGACAAACCTAGGAATGATATGAACACACTTACAAAATACTTTTCATACAAATAAGATCAGATTTAAACAATTGAAAATATCAATTGCTCTTGGCTAGGCAAGCCAATATAATGAAAATGACAATTTGACCTAAATTAAATTTTCTTATTAAGTGCCATTACTAATCAAACTACTAAAAATATTTTTAAACTAGAAAAATAGTAATATTCATCTGGAGCAAATAAAAGGTCAAGTATATCAAGGATATTAATGAACAAAAATGCAAAGGAAGTATTACCAAATCTAAAGGTGTTTTACAAAGCAGCAATCATCAAAACTACTTAATACTGGCTTAGAAATAGAGTGTTAGATCAGTGGAATAGATTAGGTACAAAAAAACAGTTTTAAATAATTATAGCAATCTACTTTTTGATAAAGCCCAAGATACTAACTTCTGGAATAAAATATTTGAAAAATTGCTGGGAAAACTGGAAAATAGTATGGCAGTAACTAAGTATAGACCAATATATCACACCCTATTCCAAGATAAGGTCAAAATGGGTACAGTATTAGACATAAGTCAATTAGGAGAGCAAGAAGTAGTCTTCCTGTCGGTTCCTGGAGGGTGGAAGAGTTTATGACCAAACAAGAAATAGAGAATATTATGAAATGCAAAATGGATAATTCTGATTATTTTAAGTCAAAATGGTTTTGCACAAACAAAAGCAATGTGACCAAGATTAGAAAGAAAGCAGAAATATGGAAAACAATTTGTACCATGAACATGAAATTACTTCAGTTATGCAAGTGAGTGATTCAACTATTGGTTATATAAACCACACAGAAACTGGCTAGGGATGACTTGAATGAATGAGAAAACTCAGGAGGTACCCTCCTAGATTTTATGAAATCTATACATGATCCTGACTGTCTTGTATTTTTAGTCTGGACCTAATTTTCCAAATTACCTTGTTTGAGTATGTGTGATGCATGTGAGTATTTTTTATGTATATGTGCAAGGGAATAATGCTTGTCATGCTGTAGGGGGATTGCTACTTAATTACCTTCCTATTATGATTACTTAGTAACTAATTTTTCCTAAAATTTCATTGACATGAGGGTAGCTGGGTAGTGTAGTGGATAAAGCACTGGCCCTGAAGTCAGGACGACTTGAGTTCAAATCCAGCCTCAGCCACTTAATGTTCACCTAGCTATGTGACCTTGGGCAAGTCACTTAAGCCAGTTACTTAGCAAAAAAAAATTATATCTAGTAGTTAGCCAATATTGGAGAGCACAACCAATGTGATCTCAAGAGCAATAGCAATAGAAACTGGAATTCCTCAGCATTTGTTCTAGAACCCTGAGGGGAGAAGTGCAGAACCTGACATGTTAGTATATTGTTGGGGGAGGGTAGAATGAAGCTATAGTATAATTCATTTTTCATTTCCATAATCATTGTTATTTTAGTAAATTTGATGTTTCACCATCTTGTTCATCACATGATCTAAATTTCTTTTGTCTTACTTCTCTGCAAGAAGTAGTATGATACAATGGATAGACAGACAAAGATCTGGGTTCAAATCCTACTTCTTGAATATACTGACAAATCACCTAAACTCTCAATTTTCTTGACCACACTATATGTTGCAAACAAGTTATAGGACTTCAAGGAAATTTTTCTTTAGGGTGTTCCTTACATAAATAAGCTTACAGGATGATAATTATTCTTTTTCATAGTGGTACTTCACATTTTTATGTGATTATAGATTATACAATATTAGAATTCAAAGAAGCCTCTACCATCACACCGCCCTTTCAATTTTACAGATTAAAAAATTGAGGGCTAGAGAGGGCAAATAACTTGCTTGGGATTACAAAGTTTATTAATGGAAAAAGAGCAACTTCTAGTGCTCCTATCTTTTAATCAATGAATCAATCAATCAAAACAACAAACATATTTAAGTATCAACTCTGTTTCAGGTATGACATACTGGGAATAACTATACATTTTGTCTCCAATTAGAGAATATAAACTATTGGAACATAGAAACTATATATATGTATATGTGTGTATGTAGATATCCTATATATGTACATCATATATATATATATATAGACAATTGACACATGTTTTAACATACATTTCATTTATGTTTTGTATATATTTATATATATATACACAACACATATATGGCAGTATAAACATAGAAGTAATGATCAAGATTTGAAAAGAATGAATTGCACATATTTCTAATTTGACTCTTATTCACTTTACCCCCAAGGTATCCATAGCTGTGTAGCTATAAAATGGTGATGCAAAAAAGCACAAGAGTAAATTGATCTAGATACCATCCTTTCATTTAACTTATTATCACTGGTAGTTATTTCACTTTTATTTCATGTATTGTGATGATATCATATTAGAAGTTCTCAAACTTTCTGCCTTAATAGAATCCTTCATTCAAATAAAAATTTTGGCAAAACCTCTGCAAAAAAAAAAAAAAAACAACTTCTTTCAAACTGATTTTCTTAACTATTTACTCTAAGTTGCTGGTAATGGGAGGTGTATTAAAAAAAACTTTACATTTTTGATTGATTACATTTTCAGGCTAATAATATTACAATTTACTGAGAAAGACCTAATCATTGCAAAAACGTGTTTTTTTAATTTGAGGGAAAATGTTAGATGTAGCATTTCACCTCACAAAATTTTTCACATGGAACTCCTTTGAAGGTTAATTTAAATTAGCCTGAATAAGATAGGACATAGTTCTATCAGTTCATAAGACTTTCAATTATAAAATGAAGTTTCTTTTGAAATTTGCTGCATTTAATTTTAAACACTTATGTAATTTTATCAAAATTATTTTAAAAATAAGTTCTAATAGCTCTTATCCTGGATTTCTGGAACTCTAAGAGTGATCTCAGTTTGGAAATAGTTGTGGTTCCTTCTGCTACTTTGATTTGGTAATTGTCCTATGATTGCAGGTATGAGATTTTTGTCACCACTTTGTTTCTTATTATTACAATATTACTATAATAAGCAATGGTCCTTAAAATTTTTGGTTTTCTAAATATCTAAATAGATGCCCATTATTCCATATGCATTTCTGAGATTTGACTGATTGACTTTAAACTGATATGAAGAGAATTTTTTGTTTTCCACGATAAAGTGCAACTAATATTTGATTCCAACCCACAAGATATGAATGAATATATTTATATAGCCAATATAGACTACAATGTAAAAGGATTCGCTATGCTGACTTTTCAGTCATTATGATTTTTCTTCAGGGGCCCCTTTAATCTACATAATGTAGTCATAAGCATCCACATAGGACTCCTCTAGATTGAAGTTGACTCTTCAGGAATGATAGGCAACACTCAGAGATTAACCATAAAACCATCTGGACCCTTTGAATGACATAGTTTCATGAAGATCCTTCCTTCCACCCTCTTGGCACACATATACCAGCTATGTATATTACACATTCTTCATTTCTTCATGTATTGTGCTCCTCACTAATTAGGTGGCACCCTATTCTAGACATTGCCCTTGAAAAGCAAACTTGCCTGAGACTGTATTGTGGAATCTAGTGAAAGTAACTGAATTGGTTCGAAAAATGAGAAATCAGATCTTACAAACCTGTGAACTGTTAATTTGTTCATTTGTTCGTCTTCTCTGTTTTTTTTTTTTTTGGCTAAGAGCAAACTAGTCACACCAGAATTCATTAACTGAAGTTAAGTGTATAAGTCAAATCTCACCAAATATTATTTTAGGAGGGTGCCCCAATTTTTTCCATTTAATATTGTGCTAAGTCATAGATCATTTGAAATATATGAGCCATCAGCAAGCATATAGAACATTTTATTTTATATACATAATTTTTGGTCCAGAATTATTGCTCATAATAGTATTTGACATGTAGATTTAGAATAGAAAATCATAGATATGGGAGGGAACCTAGGTTAAGACTTCATAGGCTATAGAGATCCATAGGATCAAAGAGCTATAGGGACCATGGAGGACAATGAATCCAATATTATCATTTTATAGATGAGGTTATTGAGATCCATGGTGGTTGTGACTTGTCCTTGGTCACACAGTTATATGTATCTACTGCAGGATTTAAATCTAGGTTTTTCTGACTCCAAGTTCAGCACTCTAATGCACTGTTTACAGTTTAAATGACTTGCCCAAGATCTAAAACTAGATGATATCATTCAATGATCAACTCTTTAAAGTTAAAAAAAACCCAAACTCCAGCATTGTTTGCCACAGTGGATGAGTTCAAAACCACCCTCAGACACTTGTGTGACCACCTGCAATTCACTTAACTACAATTGCCTCATAAAAATAAACAAACAAATAAAAATGCTAGTTACAATAATTAATAAAAATTTTTAAAAAGTTAAAAAACTTTCATCTACAGTGTAACAGTGACATACTTCTCAGTAGGTAAAGCATTTGTCTGCTCCCAAATGATATATCATTTTTAAAATGTCTCCAGACATTTTTTGAATCATTTTTAAAATCAAACATAAAGGTTTATTGATTATGTCTTATAAATATGCAAGGTATTTCAGGATATTGAGAAGATTCTAGTTTTCAAGTATGGGGTTTGAACAAGGTTGTATTTAATCCTGTTGACTTTTTTTTCAACCATGGACCTCTTTCTCAATAGAAGGTTAACAGAATAAACTGATGTGAGTGACAGGAGTTATCCTCATTGGGTATAGGATCATCTCACCATTAAATGTGACCCAGCATCATCAACAGCACTTGATATATGTGCAGTTGTTACGAAGGCTAAACTCTTGATCAATATGTCAGATTTCAAATGTGATTGCAACCAAATAGACACAAGATGATGAGGCAACTGGATTCACAAAGGCACTGGAAGGACACATCAGGGCTGCTTCTAATTTGCATATCAAAGAACAAAACCCAGGTTGTTAGAGTTAAGTGCACCCTTAGTTCTGCTTCAGCCAGTTGACTTAAAAATCAAAAAACTCAAATAAAAATAAGATCATATTAATAAGAGGGAGGATAATGTAGAATAGGATACATACCAACACTTTTGTAAAACCTCTAGACTTTCTCAAACAGCACCATAAAAATACATTAACATGATAATGCACATTAATTCAACCAAACACATTTGTTATTTCGCTGTGGCATCCCATCTGTGTGCCTGTTAAGGGGAGAGATTCTCCCACTTTATCTGTCTAGGGATTTGCTTCAGAGTAAGACTTGAATTCTATGATTCTTAGGTAAAGAAAAGCTCATTCTCCCCTATCTATTGATATATCTACTTTCCCCCCCCACATTTTTATGATTTCACATCCATCTCAAGCAAAAGCCCGGTGAAGAAGAGTTGCAAAAAAATCAAAATGAAAAAATATGACATTAAAATAATAGCACTAAATCTTGATTCATGGTTCTTTCATATTACATTTGTGATGTTACCTGTTGTTACGCAGATGTTTAACTTGTAGAAGATGGAGATCTAATGTATGTCCTTATCCAGAGAGGGTAAACATTTCTAACAAAAAATGTATCATTCAAAGAAGAGATTATTATCAAGATCATGGGAATAATAATAATAATGATAACTGAGATATATGTAGCATCTTCAGTTTCACAAAGCACTTTATACAAAATATCTAGTTTGGGCCTCATATCAATCACGTAAATTGGGTAATGCTAACATCATTGTTTCCATTTCACAGCTGAGGAAGTAAAATTCTTAGAAATTAATTTAGTTATGCAGATGCACTTATTTAGTAAGGGAAGCAGAATTTGAACCTAGTCCATTTTCAATTTAAGCTCCATCCATTATGCCATATCATTTCTCTGAAGTGTACTTTTTGTGTCTGCTTCTATTTAAGTAAATAAAAGTTAAGCAAGTAAAGATGAGTAAAACTATAGATGGTCTAATTCCTCTCATAAAAATACTTGTCTTTAGGCAAAAAAATGACTGACTTCTAGCACCTAAAACTTTTGTCTTTTTTTCTATTGTTATTGCAAAAGGCATTGGGTATTTTTTTGTATCTCCATGCATAGCCTCTTCCTTTAGAAAAGGTGTTGAAGCTATCTGTGAGAAATAAAAGGACTTTAAGTAAAATTGTGGCTAAATTAAACCAAACAAGAATGCCTTTTTTCTTATCTAAATCTAAAGAAATTCATGAAGTTACTGTCAGTGGATGGTACCTCAAACTATTATGAGGCTCAAATCACTCTCCCTTTAAGTGTATAAAATCAGTCATTCTGCATCAGGACTGGTCAACTCATTGAACTTTTCACTTTTAAATTGACTATGCAGGATATAATCCACATAAAACTAAGCACTTAAGTTTAACATTCAATTCTTCTTTTCTGTGAAAGCCTACTCACCATTCACCAATGAATATGACTGATTTTCCCTAATATATTAATTTATTTTTAAAATTAAATTGATTAGTCAATTTATTCCAAATCATCCACCTGCCAAGATTTGACAATACAGATCCATAATGCTGGAAGGCTTTAGCTGTTTTAATTTTCCTTAATTTCTATGAAATTCAGTTGGATAGAAAAGACTTTCAGGCTACCTTTAAAAAGGAGGAAAACATACTTATGTATAGAATGACCTAAAAGTAACTAAGTACTACTAAAGACAATTGAGAATTAAAAAAAATCCTTCTTTTATCTAAGGGAAATTTGCACTTGATAAATGCCAGACCTGGATTAAGGAACACTCATTTTCCTTAGTTTAAATCTGGCCTCAGACATTTACTAGTTTTGTGAACCTAGGCAAGTACTTAGCCCTATTTTCTTCAGTTTCCTCATTTGTAAAATGAGCTGGAGAAGGAAATGGCAAACCACTCCAACAGCTTTGCCTAGAAAATCCCAAATGGGATAACAAAAAATCAAACATGAACTATAAAATAACTGATCAGCAACTGAAAATTACTTAAATGGTATCCTCATTGGAAACCTGACGGTGGATATTCTTTGCATCTTGTTATCACACCTGAGAAATGAAATATGGTGAAACAAAGTGACACCACCATTTAGTTTTCGGGAGATTGTTTCTCCTTCCATCTTTTATGATGTTATTAATGAAAATAACATCCAAATCTTTGTCAGTACTTCCAAGGAGAAACATGTATATAATTTGAGCCCGAAGAAAGCAAGAAACTGGCTAGTTCCATTCTGTTCTTTGGACTATATATTCCATTTTTCACCCTCAAATGTGCATGTAGTCACAATTGCCTACCAAACTGATAGAGGATATGCTAATAAATCTAGCAGCAGGGTGAAGAAAACAAACCTAGTGTATGATTCTAAAAAAGTTGTAGCCATAAGTTCCATATCCGATAGTCATAAAAATATGGAATATTTTTTCTGGAATATGAATTTGTATGTTTCAGTTAATCTGTGACTAAAATGACATTTTCTAAAGAAAAAATTTCTGAATGACCTTTAACATCATTTTCTCTTTCTATAAGTATCTCATAACTAAGGGAAACCTCAAATTAACTCGTTATACAAGTCCCTTCCTGCATCCCACACCCAGTAGATATGGTGAAGTAACAATAAATGTCATTGAAATCATTTATACACAAAGGCAGCCTGTACTCTATCAGAGGTCAGGTTATGATTTGAGACTGAGTATTCCAGGGCACAACTTTAGTTACACCAAAGTGAACACAGTGCATTTGCTAGGATATGCAATGGTGCAGTCAACGAAAATAAATGTACTTGCTGCACTCAATTAAGCCTCACATTGTACATGTGTGTTTATTCAATTGTGTGACGATGTGGTGATTGAAACACACACACTTGGTGCATTTGTCTCAATCTGTAGTGGATTTATTTAAATGCCCAATCAATCATGGAGCTGAGGCTTTCCATTTTTTCTTTCCTTCATTTATTTGTAGAGAACATTAAAATAGAATACCGTGTTGATGTTGCAACTTTTCTAAGAACTTAAATCAACATTTCAAAAAAAGAAATCTAAAACATGAATCTTTGGACGGGAGTTATCCATCCAATGTACTCACACAAAAATCTGCTGAATGATGTGTCAAAGTGCCTTTTAGCTCAATCTTTGTATATGAAAGTGGGACATCAGTGATCAGATCTTATTTATGGGTGTTATTGATAATCAGTTTATATTAATTATTGACTAAGTGATAAAGACATTTTTGGGGTAATGTATTTAGAGTGAGGAAGATCTGGTTTCAAAATTTACCTCTGGCATTTACTACCTGCGTGAACTTGTAAAAATCATTTGCCATCTGTATTCTAGTGAGGGAGAGAAAATTTACACTGTGTAGTTTTCGTTTTCCATGTTGACTAAATCGCAGATCCTTTCCAGATTGGGTTATTAGAAAAGACAAAAATGAAATTTATTTTCTAATAATGTGGTATCATCATTTAAGTGGTTTATTCTATGATTTCTTTGTGTACCATTTTGTTTAGTTAGACAGAAACTCATAGTTTTGATATCTAGACATTTGACATCAAACACTAACAATGAAGTTTGCTCTCCACTTATGTAAAGACCAAAGCAAGGGACTCAGAGATTATCAAGAAAAATTTTTGTAGAATTGGATATGCTTTTACCACACATTGAAGACTTTCTCCCCTAAATTCACATCAAAGTGAGCTTTGACATACTGATAGGACAGAATTAGAAAAGCTATTTTTATTAAAATTATATTATCAAGTGATAATATGCAAAAGATTCCCAAATGGAGAACCATTACTCTGGAAATTTCTGGGAAAAAGAATACTGAAACTCTAGTGTGGATTAGTTAGTAAATACTAAGAACTTGAATTGAAAGAGATGTTAATGATTTGTCCAGAGTCACAAGGTTAGAGATAGGATTAGAATCCAGATATTCCTGAATCCAAATACAACTCTCATTTTTGTCTCACTGCTTCTAAAAATATGTAATGTTATTATATATACTTAAAAACCTAAAATGTTGTTTAGAAGTAATTACATAAAACATCACCCAACAAATCTGTGGCAAGAGAAGTTCAGTTTGACATGGCTTAGTAACTCCTGATTGTAGAAATATTACCTAATTTTAATGGTATGTAAAGCTATGTGGAAATAGGGAGGGCATAATAGCACGTGCACTTCATTGGAAGCCCAAAGACCTGAGCATTAATTCTGGTTCTTACTAGTTCTATGATCTTGGACAAATCATATCATCTAAATGGATTTAAGTTTCCTCTTTTGTAAATAAATACATTAATAAATGATTGCAATACAAAAGTCTTAGTGCAGTTTAAGCCTCAGTAGTGTTGATCTTTCATTTTAGTCTCCCAACTATTATGTGAAATAGGAACTGCAGGAATCTTTATCCACACTATGCAAATGAGATACAAAGAGGTTTACTTGGCCACATTTTCAGAGCTATTGTCAAAAGCATATTTTGTTCCCAGAACTTCATGCCTCAAGCCTAACATTCTATCTACTACTCCAAAGAACTTCTTTTGTAGTTGTATATGGCTACATATGTAAAAACTAATTATAAAAATACATATATATGTATATATAGTTTTAACACAGGTATCATGTGTTATTAGGTAATAATAGCTTATATTTATCTTCTTTAAAAATTAAAGGTTGCATTTGTTGTTCCATAAAAAATGATAAGAAGGTAGATTTCTAAAAAACCTGGAAAAACTTATTTGAAATGATGCCTAGTGAAATGAGCTACATCAGGAGGATATTTGTACATGGTAACAGCAACATTGGTTGATGACCAACTAGGATAGATAGCTCTTTTCAGCAATGCAGTCATTAAAAACAATTCAATTGTGATAGAAAATTCCATCCACATCTAGAGAAAGAACTATGGAGTCTGAATGCAGACCAGAGTTGTTTTTTTTTTAATTTGGTTTTTGTTTTTTTACTTCTTGTGTTTTTTTCCTCTTGTTTTCATTCTTCTACAATATGACTAATATGGAAATATTTTTAAAATTATTGTGTATGTATAATCTTTATCAAATTGTTTGATATCTTGGAGAGGGAAGAAGAAAGGGAAAGAGGGGAAACCCTTTACAAAAATGAATGCTAAAAGCTATCTCTACATGTAAATATAGGAATAAAATAAAATATTATTATTTTTTTTTTAGGTTTTTGCAAGGCAAATGGGGTTAAGTGGCTTGCCCAAGGCCACACAGCTAGGGAATTATTAAATGTCTGAGACCGGATTTGAACCCAGGTACTCCTGACTCCAAGGCTGATGCTTTATCCACTATGCCACCTATCCACCCCAATAAAATATTATTAAGATAAAAAATCAAAGATTGCTTGTATATATTTGTTGAATAGACTCTGGATTTGCACTCTTAGCAAATTCGATTTCTGCTTCGCCTTTTTCCTATTTGACCTTGCATCAATAATTTAACATTTTTCAAATTCCAGTTTTTTCATCTGTAAAGTGAGGAAATTAGCCTTAATATGCAAGATCCTTCCAGTTCTATCTATAGTATTCTATGCTTAAGGTACCTATAATCAAACCTGAAGAATGTACATTCCCAAACGCATTGTATTAAGGAAATTAAATATGGATAAAATGTACATTTTATATGAACTTAATGATGCTTAGTTCAGTGCCTGTCATAGAATAGGTCCTTAGTAAATATTGATTGTTTGATATTAATTACAGAAAATATTCTTAACATTTGATAAAATAATGTATAGGAGATGACATTTTCAAACCCTGAGGAGATGGAGTCATACTGGATAGCAAATATTTTTATAAGTATTTGAGATATTAATTTGGTAATAATTTTATCTAATGATCTTTAAGATTATTAACATAATATAGCTCAAAGTACAATTGACCCAATCATAAATTCATTTTTCATACAGAGGCAGAAGAATATAAGTTTGATCTGTTGTATAGTTTGTTACACTATGGTCTCTGATTTGGGCAGTTTTGTCTGTCTGCTATTTTTATAATTGAGTTTTCCAAAGGGGAATTTGACATGTGCCTAACAAGTGTCTGGAAAGTAGTAGATGCTTCATAAATTCTGATTGATTAATTTTATCTAACTGAAGGACTGCTCATTTCATTGTGAGTTATAATCCAGGCAACATACATATTTACCATTATATTTTAAATTTTTGTTTACTAAGTCAGTTGCCTAAGAATGACCATGAATCTCAACAAAAAGTCCTTGTTAAATTCTTTCAAGACTTGCTTCGCTTGGTACTGTGTCATCTACAAACAGAAACATCTGGAGATAGATAAGGGATTATTTTTCCATTTGTTATCAGTACCAGGACATCCTTCATGGAACTGGGGAACACTTTAGGTGAGCATATGTCTTCATGTTTTATGGCTCACTTGATGCTAATACTCAGTGGATCATTGAATAAACTTATGTCTGTGGTCACAGCTGTTATAGAATTCTCTATTATTTTAACATATGGATATGAAACCCTAGAGTTGAGGACAGTCTTTTGTATATGGTTTTTTTTTCTATAAGTCAACTGCTCCTTTAAAAATAATATACAGTAGACAAAATGGATAATTTTCTCTTCATTTAATTTATGTGACTTAAAATAATGTAGAAAATCATCTCAAGTCTTGAGGTTGTTGTATTTGTTCTGTTGTTTCAGCTGTGTTTGACTCTTTGTGACCCCGTTTTGGGATTTATTTGGTAAAGATACTAGAGAGGTTTTCCAATTCCTTCTTCAGCTCATTTTATATATGAGGAAATTGAGGCAAATAGGGTTAAATGACTTGCCAAGGGGAATATATCTAGTAAGCATCTGAAGCCAGATTTGAACCCAAGGAGAAGAGTCTTCCTTACTCTAGGTCTGGCACTTTGACCTCTGCCCCACTTTGAAATTTAACTGCTCCCTTCTCATGTTTTCTTCATTGATGCTTTCATAACATTTTGATAACTACTGATAACATTAGACAAGATTATGTCAATCATATATTTCATAATGGAGGTATTTTCTTGGCTATGGTGACCCACTTGTACTATTTTGTATTTTTGACAACATTTCATTTTTAAACACAGTATGTTTTAAATAGTTGGGCTAAAGCTTTTGAGTTCCATGAAGAAAATTCTCCTTATTACTATTCAGGCTTCAAATTTTGTGTTGATTTTGATCATTGCTCTTGGCAGTTAATGTAACTACATAGAAAAAACATTTTAAAACTACTCATCTTATTTTCTTTATATTTTATGATGCAGTCATTATATCCAGGAACTTCCAACTTTCCTGAATAAAATTGGTTTTCAGGAATGATATTTTCAATATATACCATATCTATGAACTTCTAAGGAGGGAAGATATGAATTAAAAACTTAATGTTATTTTTGATTTGACTTTCTCTTCTTAACTAGAAATTTGTTACTAATTTTTTGGTATCACAAAATGAGTCGCATTCTTCCACATGACTTTTAAATTGGTTGTAATTCTCTTGAGAATAGATTTTGTTTTCATATCTTTTGTGTACCGATCTATTAACTCCTGACTTTTGTTCAAGGCTATTAATCTCTTTCTTGGGGGTCACAATTTTTTATATTTGGCAAGATTCTTTTTTTTTTTAGTGTTTTGTGTTTGCTCTTTACATTTAAATTGTTTTAGTCTTGCCTGTATATTTTCCTGACTATTTATTTCATTTTACTTTAGGTTTCAAAAGTCTTTATAGGGATATCATTCATGTACCAGTGTCTGGCCAATCCCTAATCAGTTAGGCATCCACTTGGTTTCTAAGTTTTTTGCTATCAAAAAAGGAATTGTTATAAATATTTACAAAAGATGAGGTCTTTCTTATCATGACCTCTTTCCAGTTATTTTTTCCAAATTGTTTACACTGATTCGCAGCTCCACCAGAACTACATTCTCTTCCGCAAAACCTCTCTAATATTGACTATTACAATCTTCAGTTAGTTTTGCTAATTGTCTATATATGAGTTGAAAAAAATCACAATTGTTTTGACTTGGTATTCTCTTCTTTGATTTTGGAACAATATTTCAAGACTATTAAATTATTTGCAATTCTTTAGAGAATAGTTTTTATTTTTATATTATTGTCTAGAAAAATCTAGAAAACATTTTATTTTAGTTTTCGCAGAATCATTTTAGATTTAGATTCATGTAATCAAAATTGTCTCTAATATCTATGCTATGCCTCTATCCCTTATTTGGTTAAGCATGCATCTTCTATCAATAGAAGAAAATAATAATATCTGCTTTGTCATCAGCAAATGGGATAGATTCATTTCTTCTTTGCCTGCCTTTAAGTCTTACTTTTTTCTCTTATTATCAAGAGCATTTCTAGAACTATATCAAATTATGATAGAGCAAATAGGCATCATTGTTTCATTTCTAAATTTATTGGGAAGGTTTCTGAAGTATGCCCCTTGCATATAATATGGACATTTTATTTCATGTCTATCTATGTCTATGTGTATGTCTATGCCTATGTCTATGTCTATATATATCTATCCATATGCATTTTGTGATTTTTAAAAAAATATTCCTTTTGCTAGGATTTTTCCATCATTAATTAGTGTTGTATTTTGATTTTCTGTGTCTATTAAGATAACCATGGTTTGAATATATTTGTTTTAATATGATTATGTTCACTACTTTTCCTAATATTGAACCATCCCTGCAGTCCTGCTCCAAATCTAACTTGATCAACAATATCTTGAATGAACCATTGTATTCTCATGAAACTTTGAATTTTTTTGAAGCAATGTTCATGAATAATGTTGTCCTCCTTTTGTGCTTCATCATTATTTGGTTCAAGTATTATAATTAGATTTATCTCACCAAAGGAGGCTGGTAATATATTTTTCAAAATTTTTAAGAAGAATATTTCTACTATAGATTTTAATTTCCTTTATGTTACATAGAACTGTCCTTCGATTCATTAGGATGGGGAGATTTTTTTTCTCTTTGGTAATTTATATCCAGTTCTAATTCTTTTATTAATATTATACTATTTAAGATTTCTATTTGATCTCTTAGTTGGAGCATTTTGGGTTTTTGAAGGTATTTCTCTATTTTTCAATTTTCAGTTTTAATAGTTTATATAACTGTGCATGATAATCTTTTTAAAATGTATTTTCTTTTTTTGTGATGAATTCACCTTATTCATTTTCATTATTGTTGATTTCTTTCTTAACAAGGTTATCTAAAATTGTAATAATTTTTAAGACTTTTTAAAAAAGCATTAAAATGTTTCATTTTGTTACTTCTATAGTCTTTTGTTTCCAGTTTATCCATTTCTCATCTAATTTTCAATATCTCCTATTTTGTGCTCATTTTTGATATAGTTGTTTTGTTGGCTTCATGATTTTAAAATATATTCTATTTTCTACTTGGTTAATGTATGCTTTTATGAATTCAGTCCCCTCCAAGAAATGCTTAAGTTACATCCCAGAAAATTTAAGATACTGTTTCATCATTTTGATTTTCTTATAAATAATAATTAATTGTTTCTAATATAAGTTCTTTGTCTCATTGTTTATTATTATTTAATAACAACAAATGATAGCTTGCATTTAAATAGCAATTACTATCTGTCAAGAACTGTACTAGATATTTTATAATTATATCTTATTTTATCTTCACAAAATCTCTAAGGGGCAGGTGATATTATTAACTTCATTTTACATGTGAGGAAATTGATCCAAAAAGTGGTTAAATATATGCCACAAAAACAAATTTTTAGGTTTCTGAAGCTATATTTGAACTCAGGTCTTCACAGTCCCAGTGCTGAATCCATAGCTGAATCTATATTTTAGTTTAGCTCCATGAACCAATTATTATTTTTAATGTCTCTATTGGCTATGTATTTTCTATTTATACATTTTTACATTTATTTGTTATACACACAAGATTAAGTTTTGTGAAAGTTCTATCTATCTATCTATCTATCTATCTATCTATCTATCTACCTACCAAACTACCTCTCTATCTTACCACATGGAACTTTTACCAAATATGTGCATGTGTGTATACATATATACATACATATATATATATATATAAATAATATTATATATATATACGCACATAATATATATTTGTGTAGCATGTGTATGTGCGTGTGCGTGTGTGTGTGTGTGTGTGTGTGTGTGTGTGTGCATTTTGAATGATGAGAAGGGGATTATGTATTTGATTGGAGTTGCTGGTGAGTCACTGGAATTTATTGAGTGGTGGGGTGAAATGGTTAGAACTATATTCTAAGAAAATCATTTTAATGACTATGTGGAGGATGGATTGAAGTTGGGAGAGACTTGAGGCAGGCTGACTATTACAGTAATCTAGGCATAAGATGATAAGGGCCTTTACCAGATTAGTGGCAGTGTTAGAGGAGAGAGCCATCATAGAAGTAAAATTGTAAAATTGAGAGATTTTAGCAACAGATTAGGTATGAAGAATGAGAGATAGTGATAACTTCAAGATTGCAAGCTTGAGATAATAAGAAGATAGTGTTTCCCTTTATATCAAATGGGGAAGTAGGAATCGAAGTTTGGGGTGGGGTAAAGAGAATGAAATTGTGTTTGGACCTGTTTAGTTTAAGGTGTCTATTAAAGGTCCAGTTAAAGATATCTGAAAGGCAGCTAGAGACATAAGATTGGAGGTCAACAGTGAGGTTGGGACAAGATAGGCAAATTAGACAATTGTCAGTATATCCTCAATCAATTTCCATGATACAGCTATCATGTCTAGGTTTTTCTAACAATCTATTTGCATCCTTAACTTCCTTCTTGTTTATTTATGGTTAGATTTCTCCAAATCTGAAAGCAGGAGGTTGAGGTCTCCCACTAGTAGAGTTTTGCTGTCTATATCTTCCTGTAGCTCCTTCAACTTCTCTAAGAATTTGGATACTATATCATTGCGTGCATACATATTTAGTATTGAAATTAATTTATTGTCCATGATACCTTTTAGGAGGATGTAGTTTCCTTCCTTATCTCTTAAAATATCTATTTTTGCAGCTGCTCTGTCTGAGATAAGGATTGCTACCCCTGCTTTTTTTCACTTCTGCTGAAACAAAATATATTTTTGCTCCAAAATTTACCTTTACTCTATATGTATTTCTCTGCTTCAAATGAGTTTCTTGTAAGCAGAATATTATAGGATTCTGGTTTTTAATCCACTCTGCTATTCACTTACATTTTAGGGGAGAGTTCATCCCATTCATATTCAAATTTATGATTACTAACTTCTCTTTATTGCCTTCAATGTTATCTTCCCTCTGTTTATATTCCCCTCCCCCTTTTCCCTTTATCCATATGCCCCAGTATTTTGTGTCTGATTACCACCTTCTTCAGTTTGTTTGCTCTCTTATATCCAACCCCCACCCCCTTTTCCCCCTTTCCTTTTGTCCCTTCTTTCTTCCCTTCCTTCTGTTAATTCATCCTTTCCTCCCCCTCCCCTTTGAAACTTAGATTAGGCCAACATTTCACACCCTATACCAAGAAGATATCAAATGGATATAAAAAACAATATTATAAGCAAACTAGAAGACCAGAGAATAGTTTACCTGTCAGATCTATGGAAAGGGAAGCAATTTATGACCAAGGAAGAGATGGAGAACATCATTAAAAACAAACTAGATAATTTTGATTGCATTAAATTAAAAAGTTTTTGCACAGACAAAAAAGTAGTAAATTGGGAAACAATTTTTATGACTAGTGTTTCTGACAAAGGAATCATCTCTAAAATATACAGAGAACTGAGTCAAATTTAAAAAAAAGCCAAGCCATTCCTCAATTGACAAATAGTCAAGGGATATGCAAAGGGAATTTACCAGATGAGGAAATCAAAGCAATCCATAGTCATGTGAAAAATCACTCTAAATTCCCAATTATTAGAGAAATGCAAATTAAAACATCTCTGAGGTACCACCTCACACATCTCATACTGATCAATATGACCAGAAATGACAATGATCAATGTTGGAAGGGATGTGGGAAATCTGGGACACTAATACATTGTTGGTAGAGCTGTGAACTCATCCAACCTTTCTGGAGAGCAATTTGGAATTATTCCTATGAGGCAACAAAAATGTGTATACCTTTTGATCCAGCAATACCACTACTGGGTATATACCCGGAAGATATTAAAAAGGGTAAAAAACATCACCTATACAAAAATGTTCATAGGAGCTGTCTTTGTGTTTTCAAAGAAATGGAAACTGAGGTAATTCTGATCAATTGGGGAATGGCTTAACAAACTGTGGTATATGTATGTGATGGAACACTATCATTCGATTAGAAACCAGGAGGGATGGGAATTCAGGGAAGCCTGAAAGGATTTGCATGAACTGATGCTGAGTGAGATGAACAGAACCAGAAGAACACTGTACACCCTAACAGAAATATGGGAGTGATGATCAATCTTAATGGACTTGCTCATCCCTACAGGGCAACAATCAGGCATAATTTTGGGATATCTGCAATAGAGAATACCATCTGTATCCTGAGAAAGAATTGTGAGGTTTGAACAAAGACTCTCTGTGTACCTTTAATTTAATTTTAAAAATGTCTTATTGTGTAATTCTGCTATACCTCATACTGTATGTTTCTTCCTTAAGGATATGATTTCTCTCCATCACATGCAACTTAGATAAGCACAGACTATGGGAATGATGTAAAAACCAACAAACTACCTTCTGTGGGGGAAGGGAAGCAAGATTGGGGCAAAAGTTATAAAACTGAAAATAAATAAAACCTTTCTAATTTTTTTTAAAAAGAAGATTGCCAGTGTAGAGATTATGATTAAAATCCATGAAAGCTGATGAACTCACCAGTAAAGTTTTAGAGAGTAGAGAGAAACAGCTTAGGACAGAACCTTGTACAACAGCTATATGAAAAGGGTCCAAACATATGACCAGATGATATGATAAGATCCAATAATCAGGCAAATTCAGCATTGCAGAATGATTAAGTTCTCCAGTTATGAGTTTCCTGAGGAAGGAAGGCAACATGGGGAAGTACAAAGAAATATCTCATTTAACTCTTTATTTTTACTGTTAGAGAAGTATACCAAATCTAAATTCCCAACCCACCTCCCTAATCTATTCCCACATTTCATTAATATTTGTTTGTAATGTCCCTTTCCTAGAAGTATCTTTAGCTTCTACCCTCTTTCTTACTTCTTATTCCTTCTAAGGCTTTTTTTGTAGTTTATTCCCAGGGAGTGGAAAGTATGAGTATAAGAATGAGTGAAAGTATCAATATATTGTGGGAAATATTCCATAATTCTTATTTTTGGAATAGGAATTACTTTGTCCATCTTCAAATTCTTTAGATTCCCCCCTTTGATGCCATGTTGATGCTCTCTAAGATCATCTAACCCTTTATTTTACCTTCATGTTTTCCAAAAAAAGGAAGAAAATTTTGTGACCTCTACCACCCTCTAGTATAAAACTAATTTTCTGAAGTGTTCATGCTCTTTTAGCAGGGATTATTGCAAGAACCATAATGCTTAGTGGAAAGCAAACTTTAGTCAGAGAATCTGAGTTCAAATTTTATCTCTAATATTTATTACCAACATGATCTTAGCAAGGCTTTCTTCAAACTTTCATCATGTTATTGTCATGCACAAATTTAGAAAGATGGACAAAGTGGTATCTGATTTCCCTTCTAAGTTTCAATCTATAATCCTATGATCCCTTTGTTTTTTCATTTTGGATCATCTTTTAAAACACTTCACAAATATGGTTTGTGTATATATATATATATATATATATATATATATATATTCATATATATGTATCTATATTTAGATAAATATATACCTGTGTGAATATGTATATATATTCATATATACATATCTATATTTAGATAAAATATATACCTGTGTGAATATGTGTGCGTGTGTATACATATATACAAAACACATATATAACATAGATCTATATCTCTATAAGAGTACATATATGCATGTGTTTATATGGCATGGTATACACAAACATATATGTATATATTTACATATAGAATACTTGTGAAAATATAAGGTTTATTATATGTGTGTCTATGTATATCTATCTATCCACACATAAACACACCCATATATTAATGCTGTGTCACAGATTATAGATTTATACTTCATTAATCTACCTGATAGTCTGTATTTGTAAGAATTAAAGACTAAAATTAACAATAATGCCATGAAATTCTATTTCTAGAATCCATTAGAAACCATTATATATTTTTGTTTCATGAATAATTCAGAAAATCCTCAATCTAAATGGTCATCTATTGATGGCTCTTTCCATAGTCATTAGTCATTATATTATATAATCTTTTGTGTAATTATTATTATATTGTATTATATTACATTATGTCACATTATGTCACGTTATGTCACATTATGTCACATTATATTATATTATCTGTCCCTGGACCTAGACTTAAAACTTTCCCAGCTTGCTAGAACCAAATAAAAATTATACTAGGCTAGCTTAGTCATCAAGAAGCAGGATTGTTATCACAACATGATGAGACAAAGAATAGGACTTTCAACGATGAAATAAAAATATAAGAAATAGTTATTTCCAAATGAGATATCACATCTTTTTATAGGATTAATTGCCAAACAGATGGTGACATCAATATATGTTGATATTGTTCTAGGAATAAGATTATTGAAAAAAAATTTAAAGGTACAAACATCAAAGATGAGACAAACTTATGCCTATTTACAGAAGGGTATGATAGTATATATATAGAAAACCTTAAAGACTGAATAGACTTGTTAAGATCGATGGGTTCAGAAAAGTTTAAAAATATAAAATGAAGTCACAGAAAATCATAACTATACTGTAGTCAGTATTAATAAAAATAGAAATGGTAAGAAAGTTTCTATTGCAAATCACAAAATGCTTAATACATCTTAGAGTTAACATAGTAAGGCACATACAACCATATTCATATATAACCCAAAATATAAAGATATAAATAAATGGAGAGATAATCAATGGATGTGGTGAATTACATCAATAAAAATTGTAAATGACACTACCTATTTCTAAAAAATATAAAATGATTTGCCAAACTAAATACCAAGATAAAACTTTATAGAACTAGGAAAAAACCTAATAAAATTCATTTTAAAAAGTAAAATACACTTCTTTGAGGCAAGATGGCAGAGCAAGGAGTAAATCACCACAGCTCTCCCATAGTCACCTTTAAACAACCCTAAAATAAAACCCCACAACAAATCCTGGAACAACAGAACCAGAGAAAAAGTTGACATAATATATTTTTTTTAACCCAAGAAGCTTAGGAGATAAGCAAAAACAAAACAAACAAACAAACAAAAAAACCTGCCTGTCTCATTCAGGTAAAAAGAGAGTGCATTCCAGGATAGGAAGTGTCCCAGCAAGTCAGAAGCAAACTAACAAGAGATCCTGAGACCCAGTGTGGTACAGCAGGCAAAAGCATCTTGTGCCTCAACATATCCATAGGAATGAACAGACTGCAGCTCAGAGCAGTGAAGTGCTTCCCCATAACCCCAGGCAAAGAGGCAGCATGCTGCAATGCAGACATCATGACTTTAGTTTAGCCCTAGGGAAACAAAGATACACCCCACTAGTTTCAGCACATACCAGCAATAGAACCTCAGCTCAGCACCAGATAACCTGCCAGATCCCCTAATGCTCCCAGCAGTGCCAACCAGTCTCCACCCACCCCGTCAGCTCTACACCAGACATGAGTGTCTCCAGTGGGCTTCAAGGCAACATCAGTGCAGCACCAGGTAAACATCCATGGCCTGCAGTAACTGGCACAAGAATCCCAAAACTGTGTCCTTTCCACTCTGGAAGTGGAGTTCAAATGTAAAGAAAATTAAAAAGGACAAAAAACATGATAAAAAAAAATAAAAGAATCTGGTCATCGAACCTTATTATGGTGACAGAAAAGATAAAGTCACAAACTCAAAAGAGGAAAATGTCAAAACACATATAGCCAAAATCCCAAATAAAATGGTTTGTGGTCTCAAATTCAGAAAGAAGTCATGGAAGAGTTAAAAAAAAGCTTAAAATTATATGAGACAGGAGGAAAAAAACCTGGAAAAGGAAGGAAGGGAAATATGAAATATGAAAGGAGGGAAATAGGAAGGGAGAGAAGGGAAAAAAAGAAGGAAGGGAAATATGAAATATGAAAAAAAGAATCAACAGTTTAGGAAAAGTAAATTTTAAATCCTTAAAAAGCATAATTGGCTAAATGGAAAAAGACATACAAAAGGTAATTGAGGAAAACAACTCCTTAAAATTAATTTGGCAAATGGAAGTTAATGAGAGTCATCAAGAATCAATCAAATAAATTCAAAAGAATGAAAAAAATAGGAGAAAATGTGAAATACCTCATTGTTAAAACAACTGATTGGGAAACTAGATCCAGAAGAGATAATGTCAGAATCTTTGTACTACCTGAAAGTGAAAATCAAAAGGAAGGTCTAGATAGCTTTCAGGCAATTGTCAGTGAAAATCTCCCTGATATCCTGGAAGCTCAGGGGAAAATAAATATTGAAAAAAAATCCACTGATCACTGCAGGAAAGAGATTTCCATATAAAACCTTCAAAGAATATTATAGACAAATTTCAGAACTATTAGGTAAAGTAAAAAATATTGCAAGTTGGGGGGGGGGGCTGGGTGGTGCAGTGGATAGAGCACCAGCTCTGTTGGAGTCAGGAGTACCTGAGTTCAAACCCAACCTCAGACACTTAATAATTACCTAGCTGTGTGGTATTGTGGGCAAGCCACTTAACCCCATTGCCTTGCAAAAATCTAAAAAAT
Organism: Macrotis lagotis; assembly: GCF_037893015.1. Lineage (NCBI taxonomy): Eukaryota > Metazoa > Chordata > Mammalia > Peramelemorphia > Peramelidae > Macrotis > Macrotis lagotis. The sequence goes on along the minus strand of NC_133662.1, from coordinate 95,102,500 downwards.
AAAAATAAATTTAAAAATATTGCAAGTGGACAGAAAGAAACAATTCAAATATTGAGGATCACTGTGTAATCAAGATTACAGGATACTTAGCAACTTCAATTTTAGAGGACTGAATATCATGGAACATGATATTCTGGAAGGCAAAGCAGCTAGGACTGCAACCAAGAATCATCTATCTGGTAAGATTAAGCATAATATTTCATGGGGAAAAATGGTCATTCAAAGAAATAGAAGATAAGAAATAAACATGCAGTTTGAAATCTAATATCAAGACCCCCACCCCCAAAAGAAAAACCCAAAAGGTCAAAAAAAGAAAAGAAAACATAAGGGACTCAAAGCAGCTGAACTATTTACATTCTTACATGGAAAGATGATAATTTTAATTCTGAAAAAATTCACCATTTATAATACAACTAGAAGGAATATACATAGAAAGTATGAGTACAAGATAAATTTGAGTGAGTGATATAAAAACAATTAAGGAATCAGAAAAAGGAGTGCACTGGATACAGAAGGAAGAAAGAGGTAGAATTGGGTATATTATTTCACATGAAGAGGCATAAGAAAACTTTTATAGTGGAGGTAAAGATGGGAGGCCAGGTTCTGGGCATCACTTGAAATTTTCTCTAATCAGTTTTACTCAAGGAGGGAATATTATACACAATGAATTCAATATGGAAATCTATCTTACCTATGAAATAAAGAGGAGAGGAGAGGAGATTAATTAAGAAGTCAGGTTGACTGAAGGGAAGAAAGATTAAGGGAGGTGGTAGACAGAATCAAAACAATGGGTAGCAGCATTAAAGGCAAAAGGAGATGGGAATAAATATGAGGAAAAGGAAATATGCAGTTAGTAATCATAACTGTAAATGTGAATGTGATGAATTCTTCCAGAATATGAAAGTAAATAAAAAATTAGAATCCTATGATATATTGTTTATGAAAACATATTTGAAGCAGAGAAACATACGTAGTAACAGGAAGAGCTAGAGCATAATCTATTATACTTCAGCTGACATAACAAAAGAAAAAAGTATAGGTACCAATCCAGATCTCAGACAAATAAAAAGCAAAAATAGACCTAATTAAAAGAGAAAAGGAAGGGAATTACATCTTGCTAAAATGTACAATAGACCATGAAATAATATCAATACCAAACATGTATATACCAAGTAGTATATCATCCAAATTTTTAGAGAAGTTAAGTGAGTTACAGATTAATGACTGAACAGATGAAGAACATTTACAAAATTAAAAGCAGATCACTTTGATTAAATTAAAAAAGTTTTCATATATAAAACCAATGCCATCAAGGTTAGAAGGATAGTAGTAAGTTGGGAAAGAGTCTTTATAACAAGTTCCTTTGAAAAAAAAAAGACAAAAATAGAGAATAATGTCAAATTTATAAGATTACAAGTCATTACCTAACTTTTCATTAGAAAAATGCAAATTAAAACAACTCTGAGGTACCACTTCACTCCTATCAGATGACTCATTTGACAAAAATAGGAAAATGATAACTATTGAAGAAGATATGGGAAAATTGGGACACTAACGGTGGAGTTGTGAATTGATCCAATCATTTTGGAGAGCAAAGTGAAACTATGTCCAAAGGGTCACCAAACTGTGTATGTATTTCAGTCCAATAAAACCACAACTAGATCTGTATAACAAATAGATCATTAAAAAGAGGAAAGAAAATATATGTGCAAAAATATTTATCATAGCCCTTTTCATAATGATAAAATATTGGAAATTAAGGGGATGTCCTTTAATTTGGCAATTGCTGAACAAGTTGTGTTATATTAATGTAATGGAATACTATTGTGAAATAAGAATTGATAAAGGGAGATTTCAGAAAACCTGGAAAGATATGTGGGAACTGATACAAAGTGAAGTGATCAGAATCAGGAAAACATTGTACACAGTATCAGCAGCATTGTGTCATGAACAGTTATGAATGACTCAGCTCTTATCAACAACATAATACAGATCCAAGATAAATATAAAAAAAAACTCATGAAGAAAAATGCTATCCACATACTAAAGAACTGATGGACTCATAATGTAGATCAAAGCATAGTTTTTTCACTTGCTTTTATTCTTTTCCTCCTTTTGATCTTTTTTCTTTCATAGTTGTGACTAATGGGAATGTGTCTTATATGATTGCACATGTATAAACTATATCAAATTGCCTATCATTTTAGGAAAAGAGAGGGTGAAGGAGGGAGGGAGAAAAATTTTGAATTCAAAAAATGTTATGAAAATGAAGGCTAAAAATTGTCAACATGTAATTGGGAACAATACAATACTATTTAAAAAATTAAAGAATGAACTATCTAGAATTAGAATCTCAGGAAAAAATGGAAGGGGAGCAGAAAATATATTACAAATCAATATACATCTAATCTATTGATTATTGGTTTAAAAACTAGAAAGTAAATTAGAATAAGAGTATATGAATAAGAACCAGGGGCAAAATCTATGATCCAACATTTGAATATTTGATAAACTATGGAATGTGAGGTACGAAGGGATGAACTTCTTATTAGACAAACACTTTGGAGAGGGTGATAATGGGAAATAATTGAATAGAAATTAGGTTTAATCATAACCTTTTTGCCATATATTATAATAAAATCAAAATAGGTAAATGATATGAATATAGGATATTATGCCATTATAGCAAATTATATGACAATTGGAGAAGGTATATTCATTTATGATTAATAGAAGAATTTTTATCCAAATAATGAAAAGAGATGATCATTGAAAAGAATAGAGCTTTATCTCAAGTTAGGTTATCTGAAATTTTTTTGTAAAAATGAAATGGAAATTAGAAAAATAAAAATTTGATATAAAAAGTTTGCATTAAATATCACTAATAAAATTCTGACGTTCAAAATATATTGGAAAACAAAACAGATATTCAAGACAGAGTCATTTCCCAATATATGTGGTCAATGAAGATAAAGTTTTCAAAGAAATTTAAATTTGTAATGATCATAAGAAAAATGAAAGGAAGAAAAGCAGAAACAAAAGATGGAAAGAAGGAAGACTCAATATATGACAGAACAAGAAAGTTAATTTTTCTGTATCAAATGGGGATGACTGAACAAATCATATTGCATAGATGAAATGGAATATTACTTTGTAATATGAAATCTATAAATTTCAGAAAAACATTAAATGATTTGTATGAACTTAAAGAAAGTGAAATGAATAGAATCAAAAGAACACTAAATACAACCACCACAACAATGCAAATATAAAAGCAGCTAAACTCTAAGAGATTGAAAAGTCAATAATAACACTTGGAAACAGATCATGAAACATCCCCTTTCTTCAACAGAGAAACAGTGGGCTACAATGCAGTGTCATTAATGATCATCACATCAGGTGTTTTACTAATTTCTTTTCTCTTTGTTATAACACAGTATTCAAAGCAGATAGATGGAAGTATGGGTGGGTGTTTCCAGAAGTAATGAAGACATAAAAAGAAATATCATCAATAATTTTTATTAGAAAATCACTCATTTGAAATACATAACTTTTTTTCAATTTTTTACTTTTTACTTGTGTTCTCTGGTTTTGTCTGTTCATTGCTAATTATATCCATCTTCCTCTCAAACAATCAAAATTTTTCCTTATGGCAGATTTTAAGAGAAAGAGAAAATAAAGTCAACAGAATCAACTTGTACATTGAAGAAAATTTTATTCATTTAGTAAATTAATTGATTTATTAATGATTTATGATAGACTTAATAGACTTGGCTCAAATTTGTAGTTTTTCAAGATTTTCAAAAATTCAAATTCTATCATGCTAAGAATGCTCATTTTTGTATGAACTTGTATCAAATTATATCAATATGAAAAGCATACAATCAGTGAATTTGGAGGTCTTAGGTTGATGACAGCTAAGTTCATTTTAATTATTAAATTCTATGTTTAAATGATTCTATATCAGATATTTGGTTGGAATACATAAGGAGATAGATTTCTTCTCAACATAAACAAGCATTTTCTATCAAATAAAGTTGTTAAAAAATTGAGTGGTCATTTAGTGAGCTTCTTGTCACTGAAATTATTCAATTTGAGATTTAAGATGAGAATAAAATGTGTATCTTTTCTTACATTTTCAATGGAATCAAATGGAGGTCAGTAATAAATCCATTTTTAATTAAATTTGTTTTACCCCCTCATACTCCTAAAACTATAAAATTAACCTTCTGGATATTCAATAAATACTGATTGTGGAGAACATAATGAGGAAACAGGACACAGTTATTAATCTAATTCTGATCCTTGGCAAAACCTTTATCTCAAGTTATGACAAGTCTTAAAAAGTCTAAAAGACAATTATTTGTGAGTTGCCTTATGAGAATGACTATTCTAAGGAAATGAGCATATGAGAAAAAAATGTCATAGACTGCTTTATTTAGGTGCATATGTTGACTGAGGGATGTACCAAGGTGCCCCACAGTGAAATGCTCCCAAGTAAAGACCTAAAACATTTTCCCAAAACTATAAGAAACCATCAGACTTTTGTATATTTTAATGAAATTGTCAGTGATATCTTCACATTCCAATAATAATATCATCATTCTATCAGAATATAGATTCCTGGAATAAGCAATGCATGCCAAACCAAATGTATTTAAAATGCTGGCATAAAATTCCTAGGTGAAGGTCTTTCCAACTACAGAAAACAACACCTCTACTATTTGAATCATTTAATAAGCTACATGATAAATCCTATTTCATTTCAAATAAGATAGGGTCATACCAATGTGTGTTGTTAATCCTTCAGCATTTATCACATTTTTGCTATATTGCAGGTCTCCTGAGATGGACTCATGAGAAGCTCAAAACACATTTCTATGTGATGAGCTAAAAAGGAACAAATGCAAGCCACATGAAAAGAATAATCTCATGAGAAAATGCTATAGAATAAATAACTATATTAATATGATTAGCAGTAAACAAATTCACAGATATGCCATCTGATCACATGATAGTGAGACTTGAGAATTTTGTGTTGTTGAAAAGACTTTATGGTAAAGCAAAGAAGTCACCCACTTCTGAGAAGAAGTAGGAAGAATAGTTATACTTGCAGGTTTAATAGTTTTCATGTAATATATCAGTTTCTTAACTTCATCACCTTATTACAGAGATATGATTAGCCATTATTTTAAGGAGTAGTTAGAATAATATGACAGAATTATTATATATAATCATCACACAGTAAAAAGGAAGTAAATTTTAGACTTTCGTGTTTCGTGAAATCCTTTTTATTGACCTATCTTTACCTTCATTTTCTTTAGTTTTTAAGAGACACAGAGTATATAGGAGAAAGAAAGTGACATGGGCCTTAGAGTAAAAAGGTATAGATTTAAATCCGAACTCTACCATTTTTCAAAATTCTATCCCCAACATCACAAATAATTATATTTCACTTGCATCAACTGTGATGTATTTAGTTAGTACTTACTACACAGAGAATTTTACCAGGATACTTGGAAAGGTCCTTTTGAAATTGTAAGGTGCCAAAAGTATTACATATTAGTTTGTTAGTTTGAACTTTAGATTTTCTGAAATTGACCTAAAAATATAGCAAAGCTAGTGATCCCCAACATGACTTAAAAGTAATATAATTAAATATATAAGTTCAATTAGTAACCACTTAAATTGCACCCATATTTTGGGCATTTTTATGGCATTATATTATCCACCTCAGTATTTGATCTCCTAATAAATACTCTTAATTTATTTCCTTAATTAGTGATTTATTTTATCTCATTGCTATCTAAGGGACAATCAAAAGATTTCTCCAAAATCACAATTATGCTGCCAATTTTTTTTCTCTCAAAAATCTTCAAGGGTATGAATTTTCTTCTACTACTCAGTTTGCTTTGATATAACCCTACTTCTCATCTCACTTTGCTAAACCAAGGCATGTATGTATATGTGTGTGTGTGTGTGTGTGTGTGTGTGTGTGTGGTGAACATTTTGAAACAATAAGATAGTTCAATAAAACCTTGAGAAAAAATCCAATTCCTCCTCATCAACTAAATAAAAATGTCCCGTTTTTGCCAGGATGGCTAACTGAACAAGTGGCACCTTCTACATAAGTATTCCAACAAAGTATATTCAATAGTGTTTAAGAAATGCAAGGAAAAACTACAAGTGATTTCTTCCAACTCCTACACAAAAGTGTTGTCTTCTTCACCAGCAAAATTATTATCAGCACTTCCAAGACTGACTATAGTTGGATAGGGAGCCTCCTTGATATCAGGAGGTGGCAAGAATTAAGAGCTCACCAAATCAGTCCTAAATTCTCAAAATAGTGTCATTAGAAGCTTTTTAAATGAGAATTATTAGCTGGTAATTTCTATAAGCAAAGAAGCAATTGAGGTAAGAGGTTAAAAATGAAATCAGAAAGTTGAGAAAAGAATCAGGAAAAAGAATATGTATCTTAGAAGAAATGGTAATGTTTTCCCAAGAAACCTAATTCCTGAAAAATGGAGTGTATTAAAGAGATATCAATGACTCCATAAGAGAGGATGAAATATTAGGACACAATCAAAAGACTGAAAATATGAAAAATGAAATATGTCTGATATAAAAAAAGACCTGGAAAATAGTTAAGAAATAATTTAATAATAAAACTGTCCAGTTTCTTATTACAAGCAGCAGTTAAAGTACAAATGGAAATAATTCACCAATCATCTCTTTAAGAGAACCCCAAAATTAAAATCCCAAGAATGCCATATGCAAAATCAAAATTTCCTACAACAAAGAAAAAAATATAAAGACATTTCAAGTACCTAGAAAGGAGGATTTCATATAGTAGCAAAAAATTAGTTACTTTGTTACAAACCTGGCAGTTTCTACTATATATGAGAGAAGATTTTTGGAATATTATATTCCAAAAGGCAAAATATATAAACTTATAGTCAAGAATAATAGCCTGTAAAGTTGAGTAATGAGAAAGGGGGGGAATGGAGTTGAAAATGTTCATGAAATAGAAACTCTTAAGGATTTATGATTAAAAGATTAGAGCTGAATAAAAACTTTTAAAAACAAAACACAAGAATCCCAAGAAATATATAAAGGTAAATTTCTTCAATAAATTTGAATAAGTTTGTATGATGATAGAGTGGAAATATTGTATTCAGAACTTCATATCTTCAAATGATATTAAGAGAGTTAGGTCCTTGGGATTGGAAACTGATTCTTTTTTGAATACTTTAAAGGAGCAAGAAAAAGGACAGTTAAAAAAAGAAGACACTAATATAGAAAGAAGGAAGAATGTAGAGGGAATTAACTTTATGTAAATGGATTAATGAGAAAAAGATGCAAATAGAGGAAGGAGGAGGGAGAGTAAGCATTAGATGAATCCAATTCTTATATGAAATGCAAAAAGTATGGCTAAATATGAGGAAATTTTAGGAAGTTGTTCAGTTGTTCAGTCATCTAATTCCATGGGTCATAGCATGCAAAGACCTTCTATCATCCACTATCTTTCAGTCTCTCCAAGCTCATCTTCATTTCTTCTATGACACCATTCATCTCATCTTCTGCCATCCCCTTCTTTTGCCTTCAAATTTTTCCAACAACAGAGTCTTTTTCAGTGAATCCTGTCTTTTCAATATGTGGTCAGAGCAATTAAGCTTCCACCTCAGTATTTGATCTTCTAATAAATACTCTTAATTGATTTCCTTAATTAGTGACTTATTTTATCTTGTTTCTGTCTAAGGGACAATCAAAAGACTTCACCAACATCACAATTTGAAAGTTTGAATTCTGTGGTGCTTAGCTTTCCTTATATTTCAACTCTCACTACTATATATTGCTACAGGAAAAAATCATAGCCTTGACTACAATGGTCATTTGTCTCAAGGTAGTATCTACTTTTTCATATCCTGTTGAGATTTGTCATAGCTCTCCTTCCAAAGACAAAGTATCTTTTAATTTCATGGTTGCAGTCACTGTAGGCAGTTATCTTTGAGACCAAGAATATAAAATATTATACTGATTCCTTTTCTTCTCTCTCTATTAATCAGGAAGTAATGGAACCAGTTGTTATAACCTTAGGGTTTGTTTTTTTTTTTTAACGTTAAGCTGCAAGTCAACTTTTACCCCCCCCTTCACCCTCCCTAAGAAACTTAATTCTCCTTCACTTTCTATTATCAAAATGGTCTTGCCTGCACATCTGAGATAATTAATATTTGCCCCACCAGCCTAAAATCTGATTTTAATTCCCCCAGCCTGGTATTCACATGATATACTCTGCATATAAAGTAAAATAAATAAGGTAACAATATAAAATCTTGTCATACTTCTTTCCCAATATGAAACCAATCAGTTGTTCCAAGTTTGCTTCTAACTGTTGCTTTTAGACCTGCATATGTGTTCCTCAAGAGACAGTCAAGATACTCTAATACTCCCATATCTTTGAGAACTTGTCACATTTGCTGTGATACATACATAAAACTCAATAGAGAAATAAGCAGGAATGTGGAATAAAGTTTATTTAGAGGCAGCCTGATGAAACAGTGAATGATGGATCTGAAGTCAGGGAGACTTAAAGTCAAATAGTCTCAAGCAACGGCTGTGTGACTTTGAATAAGCTGTTTTAACTTCTATCTGACAAAGTTTCCTCACCTCTAAATTGATACTAATAATAGCAGTCATCTCTCATTGTTACTGTGAGAATGAAATGAGAGCATATTTGTAAAGTGCTTTGTAAACTTTAAAATGTGAAATAAATGCTAGCTTTTGTTATTAATATTGATTAATTATTAATATTAATAATTTATAGGGAATGATCATGAATAAAACAAACTTCCTGATTCTGAACTGTAGAGTAAAAGGGAGGGAAAAGAAAATAATAATAATTCAAATTACCTATTTTGAGGATTGTGGAATGGTTTTTAAAAAGTGCATATAAATGTAAAGGAATGTTACTGTACTGTAATGAGTGATGAAAAAATACTAGCATAGAGAATCTTAACTAGTATAAATTGAAAAAGTGAGGTTATCAGAAATAATAGAATACTTTATATAAGGGCAGAAAATAAAAAAAAGTTTGAAAAAATTAAAGAGTATATACCTAAACATTGATTAATCATATTTCCAAAGGTTTAGTAATACAAATTGAAAACACATCTGGTGATGGTGGGGGTGGGGTGAGTAGGGGGATGGAACAGTTCCACTGTAAGAATTTGTGCTAGATTAGGCTTATTGGTCACATTTTCATATTTGAGTTTTCTTATTTAATCAGGACAAGTCAGACAGGGATGAAGAATTAAGTTATAATGTTAAAAGAAAGATTGTTTTAAGTGTTTTTGCAAAATAAAGGATAATTTTTCACTTTACTTTTCCTCAGATGTTTTGCATATTTGTATTTTTGCAACATGGTCAATATGGAAAAATGTTTTACATGACTTCACATGTGTTTTTTATTCCTTCAAGTAATGAGGGAGGATTTAGAAAAAATACAGAATTCAAAATTAAAAAATAAATACTAAACAATTTTACAAGTAATTAAAAATATTTTACAAAATAAGAGGATATTTTTAAAAGATTCACTTGAATCCCACAAAGTGGAATGCCTGTTACATCAACATTGATTTTATCTTCCAACAAACAAGACTTATTGTTTCAACAGCTGACCCTTTTAATATCCCTTTATTACTTGGTCACTAATCTGGCAAAAACACCCACTGGTTTGTCCAAGATACAAAGATCATTAATTGTATTATTTGACCTCTCTACTCAAATTTTCCCAAATGTGGTGTATATACTGTCATATTCTGCCATATGTGCATTTTTAAAAGGTAGTAGATTTTCTATGCCAAATACATCACAATAATCAAAACATTTTTCCTTCACCTATGAAAAACTTTAGTTTAGATGAAGATTTCCTTAAAGTTTTACAGCAGTGCTTCACAATGTTTTTATTCCACAATTCCCTTTCAATAACCAAAATGTATATATATATAATTTTTAATGACAGAAGAAAATACTTTAAAGTCAAAAAAGTATAAGATAAAGTAAAAAGTATTTTTAAAGAGGAAATAGTGAAAAATAGATATTCACAGATTCATACAGAATCATTTTTGGGTGTGTTTTATACAGTTCTAAAATTTGGAGAAGAAAACTTAAAACTAAAATTCAGGAAATAAAAAAAATCACTTGACAGATATCTTTACTAAAAAACAATTAATCATAGTAACCATTGATTAATAGAGATAATGTAATATAGTATGGTCTCAGAGTCAGAAAGACCTGTTTTCAAGTTCCATATCTAGTGTACATTGGAGAAACTTATAACCTTTTAACACACCAGGCAATTCTTTATAAATAATAATGAATGATTGCTATGTTATTGATGATGATGAAAGTGATGATCAGCAGAAGAGCAGGTGCAGTCTATATAGGTATTAAGTTTTGGGGCTTTTTTCCCCCTTTGAGAATTTCCTAAATGTAATTAAATTATAGTTTGAGTAAAAAAATATATGTCAGTAAATTAATTAATCACAAATGCTTAACCAGCTTAGGTACAAAGAAAAGAAAAATGAAATAATCCAAAACTTCAAAGAGCTTCCATTCTGTTGGGGGAAATAACATGTACAAATATAATAATATGGATTATAAAATCATATATAAGATAAAATACAGAATTGTATTTATTTATTTGATTGTTCATTTATTTATTTGATTATTCATTTATTTATTTACTTATTGATTCAATTTGGCAGTTGGCTCTCTAGAAATTTAAGAAATCAGAGAAGACTTCATATAGTGACTAGAAGACTTAATAAAAGAAGTGATCAAAAAGAGATTTGAACTCAAAATATTTAAAAAGAAAAATCTATGAATTAAAACAAATTTAAAAACCTTAGTTGAAATGGAAAATGGAGGATGTAGGTTCAATAACACAATGAGCATTTAGAAGTAGAGTAAAACAAAAAAAACACAGATGCTCCATCAGCCAGCACCACACCATCCACCTCTAGAACCAGTGATTACAGCAAATGGAGAAGTTTTGAGTATCATAGACAAGTTCACTCACCTTGACAGTGGCCTTTCCAAGGAGGTACACATTGACAATGATGTTGACACACACATTGCCAGAGATAACTCAGTATTTGGGAGCCTAGAAAAGAAAATGTGGGAGAGAACAGGTATTAGACTGACAACCAAACTGAAAATCTATAGAATTGTTGTGTTTATTTCATTGCTATACACCTGTGAATGCTGGATAGTCTACCAGCACCATGACAGGAAACTGAATCACTTCCATTTAAATTGTCATAGGATGATCCTGAAGATCACTTGTCAGGAGAAGATACCAGACACTGAGCTCTTTTCCCAAGTATTCCTTCCTACCTAGCATTCCAACTTTACTACAGAGAGTGCAATTATGATAGACTGTATCTGTTGTTAGAACGTCAGCCATATGCTTGCCAAAAAAAACAAAACAAAACTATCTTATGGGGAACTCACACAGGGCAAGTGCTTACAAGGATGTCAGAAGAAGAAATACTGAGACAACCTGAAGGTCTCATTGAAGAAATTTAGAATTTATTATATAGTTTAGGAGACACTGGCACAGGAATACCCAGCATGGCATGCCCTCATCAGTGAGGGTTCTGCACTCTAGAAGGAAGGCAGAATTGAAGCAGCTCAAAGGAAACATGACATATGCAAGTTTAGAGTACCCACCTCAGGCGTTCACATGGACTATATGTGCCCAACTTGTGGTAGAGCATCCTGAGTTCATATTGATCTGATCAGTCACAATCAGACCAACTGCAATTTGTCTCAAACATAGTGAGCTGTTTTGATCTTCTTCAAAAATGAAGGACAAGAAACAATCAACCATAAGTATGCATATAAATATACATAAATATGCATATTCACATGGTTGCTTTGTTGGTTGTTATCCTTCATTCTCAAAGAGGACCAAACTCACATCATCATGTTTGACTAAAAATATAGTGTGCTGACTGTAGCTGATCAGATCAATACAAGTGGGAAGACTCTACCACAGGTTAGGCATAAATGGTCCATATGAATATTTGGAATGGGGAGGTTTCTAAATTTGTTCATCTCACATTTCTTTTAAGCTACTGCAATTTTGTTTTGCTTAGCAAACAAAGCATTCTTATTAATACAGGCATGCCATATGGGGTGGTCCTGTGCCAGTGTTTTTCATGTCTCTTAATTAATTCCAAAGTTCTTCAGAGAGACCTTGAGAGTATGCTTATATTGCCTGTTCTGACCTCTATGTGAGCACTTGCCTTGTGTGAGCTATCCATAAAATAGTCTTTTAGGCAAATATCCATTTGGGATCTGAACAATATGGTGACTACATCAGAGTTGAACTCTTTGCAGTAGGGTTTCAATGCTTGAAAATTCAGCTTGAGAAAGGATCTCTAGTCCTTATATTTCAGATGATCTTCAGAATCTGGAACTTATCTACAGCATTCAAAGATTGTCTATTTTCTGTAACTGATGCTTCCAAATTGTTAGGGACTGTTGCATGGGGCAATGCTGTGAATCTTCATCACCTGGTGCCCTTGAGCAGCAGAACATTGTTTTACTAAATGCCATAGGAGTGGGAGTGTATTAGGAATTTTAGAGGAGATTTAAGCACTTGTATTTTGTTAAATAAATAGAGATATTGGTGTACAAAGGGAGAACTTGTCTTCCTTGTCTCCCGCCCCTTCAACACTCCCCTAGGGAATGTTGAGGGAATCTGGAAAGGGACTCAACATATGGCACCTGAACAGCCATTCAACATATGGTGCCCATACAGGGACAAAAAGGTGGAATTATCTGAGTGAAGTCCAGAATAAGGACCAGAAGATACAAGCAACATCCAGGTGACATCTTGAAGCAGAAGACTTTGGATGAAGTAACAAGTTTTGGTTGGTAACAGGGGGCTAATTTTAAGGAATATTTAGGGATCAGTGGGAAGTGGAGTCACCAAGGCAGTACCACAGGGGACAGAGCTTCTTCCTCAGCAGCAGTCCATACCAGTGCCATGGATGGCATGCAGAGAATCTGCTTGTTGTTCTTTTTGGCTTCTGCTACCTGTCTGACCACTCTGTGTAAGCTGAGTGCGACCCAGGCCCCTGAACCTACAACCAGCAGAGACTTCTCTTAGGTGACACAGACCCTGATGCAGACTTTGATGCAGAAACTGATGTCTACAAGAAATTTCTCTCCAGAAGCCACATGGAATTTCACTTTCCAGCCTATATCCAGGCATGCCTAGGCCATTACTCTGGCACCAGAGGGCTGTGCATTGAACACTAACTGTATTTCTTCTGTTGAGAGCAAAAATGCAATTTCAAAAGCTCTCTTTCATTCTCTGTCATTCCCACCCTCTGCAGAGGGAGAGGGGCGGGGGGAAGGGAAATCTTTCTTTTGGAACTTCGAAACTCAAATCCATGTCTCAAAAAAACTTGTTTTAGAAATAAGAGGACTCCCATACCTTCTTCCTGGATTGGGGAGGAAAGTGGGGGTTGGGCAATGACTATGTTTTTTCAATAGGTTATTGATTGGGAAACTTCATGGTTCAATTAGTTTTTCTGGAATTGAGAAATTTAGATTTTGCCTTTCAAATGAAGCCTGTGCCTATGGCTTATATTTGTGTTGACAGGTCTTAATTGGTTATGTGTGCATACGTGTATTTAAACATCTTTAGGACATTTTACATCTCTTTACTGGTCTGGAGAGGTGGGAAAGTGCTTCTATGTTCTGAGATCTGGTACTGCCAGAGTATCAGTCTCAGCTTGGTAAATGTGATACAAGAGAATTGTTTTCTGTGTTTGTATTAAGTGTCTAAACTTTGAAATAGGTAAAGTTAAATGTTATTCCTTTTAGTTTGCGTTTTAAATTTGATTGCTTTGAAAGGGTTTTGGTTGGCAAAAGAAAAAACTTTGGTATCCTTGTAAGGTGGGGTTAAAATATATTTCAAAGAATTTTGATTGATTTTTACTATTGTTTAACATTTGTTTATACGATTTTTGAACTTTTGTTTACAATTTATGTGGCATTCATTATGCAATAATTTTTTTTTCAAAAAATGACAAGAAGGGGAGATATTTTAGGCACTGTTGCGTGTGGGAGTGCTGTGAATCTTCATTACCTGGTGACTTTGAGCACCAGAACATTGATTTACTAAGTGCCACATGAGTGGCAGTGGATTAGGGACTGGAAAGGATATTTAAACACTTGTATTTTGCTAAATAAACAGAGACCTTGGTGTACAAAGGGAGAACTTGTCTTCCTTGTCTCCCACCCCTTCAACACTTCCCTGGGGAATGTTGAGGGAACCTGGAAAGGCTCCCTCATATGGCACCCAAACAGGGACTCAACACCATATATAGATGGTGTGGTACTGGTTGGTGTGGTACTTCTGTTTTCTTAGTGTTAATTGTCCAAATTAGAAAAAGCCACAGAGAATTCATCCAAACTTTTTGTGTATCTCAACCTCAGAAATTACACTAAGTATATAATCATCTATTAATAGAAAGGCATGCACCAGCTTTCCCTCTTCTTGGTCTTAGCTTGTAGCCTTTTCAAGATAAATAATTTGCTTTCAGTACAGTAGTTATTCTTGATGCTTTGTCCTTAGTGAACATGTCTGACAACATCACTGAAAATATCACACTAAAAAGTATGGGAACAAATATATATCGCTGCTTCATTCCATTGAGACAAGGAAAGATAAGTATCATTCAATATCTATAACTTGGGAAAGCATGTCATAAAACTATTGTATCAAGGGCGGCTAGGTGGTGCAGTGGATAGAGCACCGGCCCTGCAGTCAGGAGTACCCGAGTTCAAATCCGGCCTCAAACACTTAATAAATTACCTAACTGTGTGGCCTTGGGCAAGCCACTTAAGTCCATTGGCCTTGCAAAAACCTAAAAAAAACCTGTTTTTTCAATTTGCACCATTATTTTCTATAAATCTTCATGATTGACAGTACCAAAGGTCTTGATCAGATCAAAGAATGTTACATAAAGACATCTATTCTCCTGAAATTTCTTCTGCAATTTTTAAACAGCAAACACCATATTAACCATTCTTCAACCCTTCCTGAAGTCACATTGACTTTTGGGGAATAGTGGCACTAATCCTTCTAGCATTGACAGAGAGAAGAGAGAGAGAGAGAGAGAGAGAGAGAGAGAGAGGGAGAGAGATTGATTCCCATGTGAATGTCTCCCTTTATAGAGATGGACAAACTTTTCTTGTCATATAATCCAAAACATTTAATCAGGTTTTGTATGAGCAATGGAACCCTTGCATATCTCACTTGAAACAGAATCAGCACCAGGCAGTTTGCCACAACAAAGAAGCCTAATAGCATTTAAAATCTCTTCTTCAGGTGGAAGTCTGACTAGAGAGAGAGATTGACTATAACCTGAGATGTATTGTCAATACACTCAATGTCTTCAGCATTGATTAATGATTGTCTGTTGAAAACACTATAGAAATGTTCAGCCCATCTCCCCAGGATCATGTCCTTATCACTAATCAATGTGGCTCCATCAGCAATGATTAGTTAAGATTCACTACAGGTCTGTGGATCATAAATAGCCTTCAGGGCATCATAAAATCACTCTAGATTGTTATTATCAATGTAAACCTAAATTTCACCTGTCTTCTTACTAGCCAAGAATCCCTCATCTCTCTCAGCTTTGCTTGTACTTCACTTTTGTTGAAATTATGGGGAGTTCTTGTTTTTTCATTTAGCAACTTCTCAATTTCCCCTATCATTTTTGTCAAACCAATTTTAATGTATGCAAGTTGACTGACCCAAATGAGTGAATACAGTGTTGCACACCAAATTTCTCTTTTTTTCCTACTCCATTGTTATCAACTATGTATTAACTCAGCTTTCCCTACAAGTTTGCAATAAAACTATAGAGAAGAACTCTAATATGCTGGCACTGTTTTCAAGTTGTCTCCTGGTCTGGGATCTACCACTTTTGTTGAATGGGAATATTTAGCTCAGATTCATCTTTAATCAGTTCACACTCTGCATCATACATTGCTAACATCAGTCTCTTATCCTAACTGTCTCTTCGTCTCTTCTCCTTTCAATGACATAGTTCATTAATGCCAATGTTTGCTGTGAGGGTGCATCCTCAATGTTTCATATTTTTTAGATAAATTGAAGATAGTGATGATGATGATGAAAAGGTTGTAGAATGCTAAAATTTGCAGTAATAAGTGATCATTGCTGTTTCTGTTTCTATCTCCATCTCTCCCAAGGATTCTATCATGGGATAGTCTGTGCCTACTCAAGCACTAAAATCACCTAGAATTAGAAGCTTGTCCACTTTTGTCACATTGGTGATGAGGGTCTCCAGCCCTTAAAGTTTTCCTTTGAATTGATCAGGCTTATACACTCAGTGAATGCAATAGCATCTAAATATTTTTTTTAAATTTACTGAAAAGGGGTGGCTAGGTGGCGCAGTAGATAAAGCACCAGCCCTGGAGTCAGGAGTACCTGGGTTCAAATCTGGTCTCAGACACTTAACCTACCTGTGTGGCCTTGAGCAAGGCACTTAACCCTGTTTGCCTTGCCAAAATCTAAAAAAAATTCATAGAAAAGTATATCTGGACAGTGAGATAGTAATTGCTAAGTGCCTTAATATTCTTCTTTTTGACTTAAACAAATCTGTAAATTAAAGGAAAAAAACAGGATTTGAACAAAATATGGGCAATCATTTCAAATGTATTTGTCTCATCTGAACCTGTGATTTCATCAGTATAGATAGATTGTGAGGAAATCCTAAAAAAATTTCAACAATTATTCTTAAATTTATTGTTTTAGAGAGTTTATATAGATTATAATTTGAAATCCTAAACAACTTTCTGGTCTACCATGTTTACCTTTGTTAGTCTCTCCTTCACTTGCTCAAATCTTAAGTTCTCAGTAAGTCACTTCCTTCTCACTATCTTTTCTCAGTATTTTATTAGTCAAACTCCATGACGACAGTGAACAAAGTTGACAAATATTATCCAGCTATTTGATGATGTATTAATGATTAATTATGCTGTAATAAGACTTTCATGCCCTTCTCTATCATTCCAGTGAACTTATAATTTTTATGATATTAATATATCAAACTCTATAAAATGGAACTTTATTAAATTTAGTAATAGCATCGGCCCTGTGTATATTGTTATCATGTGAATATTTAGGAGACAATATTCTAATCATCTTCACTTCTATTTACTGCAACATTTCTATTTTTCTAATATAGTCTAAAAGATACCTTAATAGTGCAAATTCAAGAAATAGAAGGAATCATAATAGTTGGTACCTGGGCAAACTTGTGTATTAGATATTTTAGAAAAGTTTTTGTTGTCATCATATCAGACCAAAGTAGAGTTTCAACAAATGCTTGTGCAAATATCCATGCCAGCTGTACATATTTTTAAATCATATTTGTCATTATAACATGAAAGGTGAAAACAGTTGAATTTGGTGGGTGAACATTAACCTGGATCCTAGCACCTTTAGTACTCCATTATACTGGACCTGACTTTTTCATTATACTGGACCTGACTTTTTTTTAAAGAAATTATTTGCATATTTGAGAAGAGAATTGCTAAGAATGTGGTACTTTCTTAACAATAAATGAGAAAATGATGTAATGGTCTAGAGCTTCTGTGATACATTCCAACTTGTAAATCTCATCTATCAGTATTATATTATGTGTCTTAAAATAAGAATAGATTGATGTATACAAGTGCTTTCTTGAAAGCACAAAACTTTAAAACTTAAGAAATTGATAGAGGAATTTTGAATTTTATTGATAATGGGGAATATAGATATCAGTGGGGCTTTTTAAAATATATTTTTCTAAGTGAATTATTCCTTTAAGCAAGTATATAACTTCACTTTCACAGAAGTGAAAAAAGTACTAAGTAATTCTGCAGAGGCAGGAAGTTAAAAGAGAGATTTAAAGATATAATATAGTTATCAATCTGTCAGTGGGGAAAATATGCCATTTGAACAGTTTCTGTCAACTATATTTCCATACCTTACTTTCCTCAAGGAGACTTTATAAAAGATCTTATGAAGTACAGCTCTATGATAATATCATAGTTGTGCCATCATTATAACTCATTGAACAATTATTGATCTAGATCCAGTTAAAATATGAAGATGTCCAATTTCAGGAATCTCCCTTTATTGCCAAAAGTCTAGTTTAAAAATAATTAATTTCAAAGGTTCAAATATATTGAAAAATGTTTCCATATAGATTGAATTTTATTGACTCCCTTTTTCATTCTTCCCAGGAGGTGTTGAAAACCTTTTTCAACCTGGCTTAAGCCCTTAATTTCATCTTTAATCACTTTATTCTCAACGACATTACCTCATATGTTACTGAAAAGATATAAGTATATATTTCTGAGCTCCCTAAACAGGAATCTTTCTCACCTTGATTTTTTTTTCTATTGTCACACTCTGTTCTCCATCTAAAGGTATCTGTGTTTTCTTCATCCATCCATTCTTCATGATCTCTTCTTTGTCAAGATTATCCTAATTTCTGAATGTCTTTCTATCATATATCCTTTAAGATGTTGATCTTTAATTTCTTTGTCCTTTGTTCTAAATCACTATTATTCTGTTGACACTACTTTGAACTCAAATGCTTTAAGACTTGATGTTAGGGGGCAGCTAGGTGGTTCATTGAATAGAGCACCAGCCCTGGAGACAGGAGTACCTGAGTTCAAATGTGGCCTCAGACACTTAATAATTACCTAGCCGTATGGACTTGGGCAAGCCACTTAACCCCATTGCCTTGCCAAAAAAAAAAAAAAAAACTCTAAAAAAAGACTTGATGTTAGGATCAAGAAAGCTATTGATGACCTGAATTAAAGTAATACAAGAGGGATTTTAATTAAGGTACATATATGAGACATCAGAAGGAAAATTCTACCTAAACAAAACCAAACCCTAACTAAAATTCAGGGAGATTTCAAATATACTTTACCTGAATCTTTTTTTGTTGATTTTCCTCAAACATATAAATCTCTTGCCCTCTTTTCTCCTCTTTTTTAATAATCTTTCCCTTGGAAATTTCATTCAGTAAAGTGGATAATATGAATTTGATAAAAGTTTACAAAAACAATTTAATTAAATCAAATTTAAAAAAAAAACAAGGGGTTAAACAAAATGTTAGGGGTTAACTGATAAATATAGGAGGATTTGTCTAACTAATAGTTGTTTGATTTTAATGAGGACAAAATGAAATATTCAGTTCCATGAATCTTCTCAAAATTACAATATGGAATAGTCATGGAAAGAATGGAAAACGTTCCAGTATATAAATAAAAACTTTTGGCATTACTGAATTAATTTTAAACATTAGAGTTGATTTCTTGAATCTTTAACTCAGATTCTGAGTTAATCCTAAATTCTGTTGGCTTTCAAAGACAATTATAAAAGCAATAGAAATAACAAGCCAAACTAAATATATTCTGAACTAATTATATTAATTTGGTCTACAACATAAAGAACAAAGGAGTAAGTTCTTTGTTAAATATTACATTTTCAAATGCTAGCTATAGAAAGAGGATGAACTCATATTACAAAAGATGACATCAAAACCAGGGGGCATTAGGGAATTTAAAGGGCATTAAGGTACAATTCCTTTTGGAGGAAGAGTTCATAAAATTGTTGGGGAAGAGAAAATGTATCTAGAAAGACTGCACTACAAAATGATTCAATTAAAATTTATGAGCATTTGTAAGTGTTACTATATACAAAACACTACACTAGGAAACAGACAAAAATGTTCTCCCATTGTATTTACATTCTAGTTGCAAAGATGATACAGGAGAGATATAACATAAATCCTGAGTTAAGTCATTTATGTCTGCCTCAGTTTCCTCAGATGTAAAATGGGGATTATAATAGTTTTTACCTCCCAGGGGGTTGATTGTGAGAATCAAATGAGATAACAAAAGTAAATTTCTTAGCGTGGCACAAAGTAAGTGCCATATAAATGTTATTATTACCACTATCATTATAATAAGTTGAGAATAAGGTAATTTGAGCAGGGGGGAAAAAAGCACTAGAACCTGAGGTAAAGGTTAGCTTTTGTTAAGGAGGTAACTTTTTTTTAGATTTTTCAAAGCAATGGGGTTAAGTGGCTTGCCCAAGGCCACACGGCTAGGTAATTATCAAGTGCCTGAGGTCAGATTTGAACCCAGGTACTCCTGACTCCAAGGCCGATACTCTATTCACTGTGCCACCTAGCCACCCCAAGGTGGTAACTTCTAACCTGATCTTTGATTCTAAGATGTAAAGATGAGGAGGTTAACATTCTAAGTACAGGGAATAGCCTGATAAATGCAGGGTGGCAGGTGATTAAAGTGTTAAGTTTGGGGAACTACTGGCTGCAATATAAAATTCATGAAGGAGAATAGTAAGAAATTAGACTTCGAAGGCAGGTTTAAAACTGTAGCCCTCAAAACAACATGGAATTCTTGTTTTTAAATGATGAAATTGTGAGTGAAATGGTTGGAAATTTGGTTTAGAAGATTTACTTTGGCAGTACTGCATAAATGTATTAGAAAAGGGAAAGATTAGACCAAGTGGGAGGCTATTGAATTAAATATAAGGTAATGGGAATCTAAATCAGAGTGCTATTCCCATTAGGCAAGAAAAAAGGAAAAATGTTGATTTTGATTCTATTTCCAAAATGAATTTTGGCAACTGATTGGCATGGGGATTGAGGAAGAAGTAAGTAAAAAATAAATCTGAATTCTTGAATTTGGGTGACTGATAGTGCCCTCCACAGACATAGAGAAGTTTGGAAGAGGAATATATTCAAGGCAAAAGATAATCATCTCTGTTTTGGACAAGTTGAGTTTGAGAGGCTTATGGAACATCCAAGAAACATGTCAGACAAATAATTTGCGATTGAGATTAGTTGAGGACAGAGAAAGACTGGGAATATTTGGGAGTCGTTTGTGAATAGACATTATGATGGATATATTAGTTGAAGAGACTTGAAACCATCTTCTTTCATAATAGCTTTCCCTTTCTATTTCCAGGCTTACACAATAGGAATGGTCACACACACACACACACACACACACACACACACACACAAACATCATAAATGTTTGCTTGGATTATGGAAATTCCATAGTAGATATCTTCATATATTTGATAGGATGCTAATAGATTAAATAAGATTTATTCCACCCAGCTCTATGAGGCATGACTAGGGTTAAGGACTAGGAATTATTAGAATAAAGTTTTTAACAATTAGATGTGTCCTATATTTTTATTGTCTTTCTATTGTGAGAATAATCCAAGGATCTTTCATTAGCCCTCATTTCATCTCACTCTCTCTCTCTATTCTCTCTCTCTCTCTTAGTAGACACTATTCATTTCCATAGTTACAATTACTACCTCTGTGTGGAAAGCACTCAAATATGTATAGACTCTGTTAACTATGCCTTCTTTTCTGAGTTTATAACTGATTACCAATAACTACCTGAAATTTGTTTTCCCCATTTCTACCTGTGGTATCCCTTTTCCCTTCAACAAGTAATGTGATTTTCTTCTAATCTTTATTATCCTTCACCTCTCACTTCTAATCATTTTCTAAGGTGTGTCAATTTTAACTTCTTCATTTTCCTTTTCATCCTTCTCTTTTTTATCCTTTTATCTTTTTTAATATGCAATAAACAATTAAGTGCTTCCAGTGCTCCAGGCTCATTGCTAAGATTAGGGATACAAAAACCAAAGAAACAAACATAATTTCCTGCACTCTAGAAGTTTCCATTCTAATAGGTCTTTACTATCATTTACTTCAACTATTTATTTATTTTTTCTTAGGTTTCTGCAAGACATATGGGGTTAAGTGGCTTGCCCAAGGCCACACAACTAGGTAATTATCAAGTGTCTGAGACAGGTTTTGAACCCAAGTACTCCTGACTCCAGGGCTGGTGCTTTATCCACTGCACCACCTAGCTGCCCCTAATTTGACTATATAAATGTCCACATCATATACTTGTTTGTCCTCTATTATTTGACCTTTTTCTTCTTTATGATTAAAACTTTTTAAGTTCCTAATGACCTTACATATCGTATTCAAAAATTAACTAATTGATATTCAAGATCCTCTATATTATGTAACGATCGTACATATATTTTCTTTTACCTTTTCTCATAATTACCCCCTTTACACACTCTAGGTTTCAGTCAAACTGGTCTAGTCTCTATCCTTCTTCCTTAGATAATGTATAGCAATTCATTTTGTATTTCTCAAAATGATATTATCATGAATTTTCCTATATTGTAGTTTAGTGTGTATCAATATTCCTCTTTCCTTTATAATCATCATAACAATACAAATGCCAATGATAGCACTTTAGAGTTTGTATAGTATCTTATATTTCTTTTTTGAGTCTCATTAGTACCCTAACTAGAGTCTGTGACCTCTGAGTCTCATTCAAAGTCTAAATTTATGATCTTATGTTGACAGGAACTGTATCTTAACTAAACTTTGCTTCTCTCCTACTATACACACAGTAGTCAGCTGAAAGCTGCTTTCTACATTTAAAAATTTTTCTTCCCTTTTAGGACTTACTGAAGTGACAGGGAAAATAATTTGAAGAAAAAATGGATAGAGTCAAGTATGAAATTGAACATGCTGGACACTGGAACTGAGAACTACAAATTATTAATTCTACCAGTTCTTTTCATTTTTTAAATTTAAAGACTATCTGTTTATCTCCGCCATTTCATTAATTGAATGCTAAGATTTGTAGACAGAACTGTATTCAACAGATTTTCAATTTCTGAAGGTGTGTATTATTTTTATTTATTTTCCCCTCAATAGCCAACAGATTGAAAACTTGTAGAGCTTCCAAATCTGAAAAGTAGTTAATGGGGAAAATATATGCCTCATTTCAATATTTTTCTAAGTTGGTTAAAAAGGTTAACAAAATTGAGCAGTGCTGACTGCAGTATCATGTTATTGCTACTAGACAGTAGAGGGAACTCTTAGTACATACTCCTGTTACAAGGTGTAAACAGAGGCTCTTTGGAAGAAGAAAAAAGGAGCAAACTAAAAATAATTCAATTCTGAAATTTTCTCATTTTGAATATTACATTTTCTTACTAACCTTTATCACTCTGGAATCTCTAGATCCAGTCAAATGTGAATGCTATAAAAAGAGTCTCCCTTACTTGCTGAAGGGCCCATGAAGAATCTTTGCTTCCAAAATATCTTCCATGGTTCCTCATTGGCATTCTACTAAAGTTTAAACTAACTGTCCTGGCCCCCAAGGATCTTCATCACTTCACTCCCATCTACATCTCTTCAGTCACCTCCTCCCCTTAACCTCTTTCACCTCCATTTCACAATCTCAACCATCTGGAACCATTTTCTACCTTTCCTCTGACAAGTGTCATCCCTCACTTCAAGACTTCTCAAAACTCACTTATTCTGGGGAGTGAATTAAAACTTACTTTAGTAGACTGAAGGGTGAGCCTTCTTATTATTAAATGCTCAAAAAATGTAAAATTATTTGAATATAAAGCTCTATTATATTTATCTCTTTCAAGGAACTTAAGATAATGAGAGCTGAATGCAATTTCAGCATCTGAGTTTCATATTCCATCCCTGTGGTCTCAGTGTTGGAGGATTGACACTGACAAGGTAAAACCTAACCATTTTTTGTGAATATGCATATATATTATATGTATACATGTGCATGTATATATATACATATATGCATATATATATATATGTATATATATACATATATGCATATATATATATGATGTCATTTTGACTGGACTGGAAACTAGAGGCAACTTAGATATTAACTAGTCTAACCTTTCAATTAATAGATCTTATTTAAAAAAACATTCAGCATTTTCTGCTGCTTTAGTATTACAAGGTAATAGAAGAGTACTGAATGGGAAAACCAGGCATTTAACGAATAATTTAAATTTTGATCATTTTTTATTTTGATTATTTCAGTTTTGTAGTATCCTTCATAACCCTGATATCACTATTCTCAGCCAGTTCAGAACCTTCCTTATATACATAGGTACAAAATAATATATTTTCTCTTGTCAGGTTCCTACAATGATTCCTCATTTTCATTCCTCCTTACTAGACACTGAGACTGCAAAAATGGAAATCCCCCATTCTAGTAGTTTAATAATCTACCAGTAGGGAGAAGGCAAGAACACAAGTAAACAAGGTATAATATTATAAGAGCAAAGATGAAGTACCCAAAAAGTGCTAAAAGAAATTTGAAGGAGATCATTTTAAATAGGAAAATCTTATTAGTTTTCTTAGAGAGAATAGTGCCTTAGTTATTCATCAAAGAAAGGAAAAAAATCACTAATCAGAGGTCAGAAGATATCTTCTGGGTCTGGGAACTGAACTATGTGAAATACAGACATTGAAAAGAACAGGTTAAAACCACGACACAGGTAATTTTGACTTTCCCGACTCTTGAGTGAAGTTAGGGTTGTAGAATGATATAAAACTAGAAAAATTTGGAACAAGATTTTAGAGGTCCTTAGGTCCAGATTAAGATCCTGTTGTTGTTTTCTCTTTTTTTTTTAGATTTTTTTTTTTTCAAGGCAATCAATGGGGTTAAGTGGCTTGCCCAAGGCCATATGGCTAGGTAATTATTAAGTGTCTGAGGTCGGATTTGAACCCAGGTACTCCTGACTCCAAGGCCCGTGCTCTATTCACTGCACCACCTATCCACCCACTGTTGTTTTCTCTTAAAGAGGCAATAGGAAGCTAAGAAAAGTTTTTGAAGTTGAGAGTGATATGACAAAATATGTGCTTTAGGAAGCTATTTATCTGCTATGTGGCATATAGAATGGAGCAGGGAGAGACTGAAGGTACAGAGATACATTAGGAGAGTCTTACAACATCCCAGTAAAAGGTAATGAGTGTCTGAAGAATGATGGCTGAAATGTAAATTTAGAAGAAAGGATAAGTAAAAGAGAAGCTGATAAAGAAGAATTGATAATTCATGGTAGCTGATTAGATATGGGGAGGAATGAGTAGAAAGTGCCAGTGCCTTGAATTCCAAGTTTAGAGTAAAAAAGGAACGACAGTATCAATTACAAATAGGGATGCTTAATATGAGACAGTTTTATAAGGGATGGGATTTCCAAAATATAAATTCAGTTGCTGAAGTTCACTTGACTTTGTAAAGGGATATTCAGTACATTATTGGAAATAGATGGTTAGTACTCAAAGAGAGAAGCCAAATTTGAAATACAAATTGGAGATAATATGCATTATCATTCAAGAATTCATAAATGAAACTGAGGAAATGGATCAGATCTCCAAGTAAGAAAGGGTGTGTCAAATAAAGAAAAGGATCTTAGGAAACTTTTAAATTCAAATTGTTAAGGAAGGGGAATGATCAATACAATGTGGAAGAAGAGAACAAAAATGGTGATTCAAATCAAAGTGAAGTGAGGAAAAAAGGTATATTCCTTTCTATCCCTGTTCATTTTTCTTGAAAGGTCTATCATGTCTAAGTTTTCAAACATTCTATTTACCTGCTTAACTTTTTTATCGGCAAGGCAAATGGAGTTAAGTGGCTTGCCCAAGGCCACACAGCTAGGTAATTATTAAGTGTCTGAGGCAGGATTTGAACTCAGGTACTCCTACTTCAGGGCTGGTGCCCTATCAACTGTGCCACCAATCACCCCATCCTTAACTTCCTTCTAGTTTATTTTATAGTTAAGATTTATCTATTTCTGATAGAGAGAGAGGTTGAGGTCTCCTACTCGTAGAGTTTTGTTTTCTATGTCTTCTTGTAACTTATTAAGCTTCTCCTCTAAGAAGCTGGATGCTATACAGTTTGCTGCATATATATTTACTACTGAAATTATTTCATTGCCTAGAATACTTTTTAGGAGGATAAAGTTTACTTCTTTATCTCTTTTAATGATATCTCTTTTTACAGCTGCTTTGTTTGAGATAAGAATTGCTACCTCTGATTTTTTCACTTCATCTGAAGCATAATATATTCTGTTCCAGTCTTTTACCTTTGCTCTGTTTGTGTCTTTCTGCCTCAAATGTATTTCTTGTAAGAAGCACATGGAAGGATTCTGATGTTTAATGCACTCTGCTATCTGCTTACTTTTTAATGTGAGAGTACATCCAATTCACATTCAAAGTTATAATTACTAACTCTTTATTGTTCTCCATGCTATCTTTCCTCCATTTATATTTCCCCCCCGTTTTCACCTTTTCCCTGTTCCCCAAGATTTTGCTTCTGAATACCTCCTCCTTTACTGTGTTTACTCCCTTCTCTCCAACCCTCCTCTCATGTCTTTCCCTTTTCCCTTTGCCCCTTCTTCCTTCTGTCAGTTCCACTTTTCTTCCCTGACCCCCTTTCCTCTCCTAACACTTGGAAGGTAAGATGTTTCTATATTCAATTCAGTGTGTGTATTAATCCCTCTTTGAGTCAAATCTGATGAGAATAATATTCAGGCAGTTCTCACCTCCTCCCTTCTTCCCCT
This sequence comes from Macrotis lagotis, assembly GCF_037893015.1. NCBI lineage: Eukaryota > Metazoa > Chordata > Mammalia > Peramelemorphia > Peramelidae > Macrotis > Macrotis lagotis. The sequence goes on along the minus strand of NC_133662.1, from coordinate 95,075,919 downwards.
CTATTACAGTATTTCCTTTGCACTTCTTCATATGATATAATTTATTCCATTCAATCTTCCCCTCCCTCCCATCTCTTTACTATTCCCCTTTTTAAGGAGATATTATTTTTAAATCATTCCATCAGAGTCATGGACAAGCCATGGGTGTCCATTACTTCTGGTGAAGTATATTCCCTCTAATAGAGTTTCATTTCTCAAGAATTATGAGAATCTTCTTCCCAGGTGTGGATAAAGCCAGTTTTATCTTATTGGATAACCTTTTTTTTTCCTTTTCCCCTGTTTCTCTTTGAGTGTATTGCTTGAGTTGGTCTATGTATTTCTTGAGTCTCCTGTTTGAAGAACAAATTCTCTGTTTTGCTCTGGTCTTTTCCTCAGGACAAATTGAAAGTCTCTGATTTTGTTAAATGTACATCTTTTCCTCCTGGAAGAGAAGGCTCAGTTTTGCCAGAAAATTAATTTTTAGACAAGCTCCCTTGCTCTCCAAAAATATCATATTCTAGGCCCTTCAATCCCATAATATTAATGCAGACAGGTCATGTATAATCCTGACTATAAGTCCTTAGTATTTGAATTGTTCCTTTCTGTCTGTTTGCAGGATTTTCTCCTTGTTCTGATAGTTCTTCTTTGGTTACAATATTCTTTGGTGTTTTCATTTTGGGAATTCCTTTGAGTAAGGGATCAATGTATTCTTTCAATGACTATTTTGCCCTCTGATTCCAGTATATCAGGATAGTTCTCCTTCATTATATCCTGAAATATGGAGATCAGCCTTTTTTATTCTTTAAAGGTTTTCAGTAAGTCCCATAATTCTTAAATTGTCTCATCTTGATCTGTTTTCCTGGTCTGTTCTTTTGCAAATGAGGTATTTTACATTTTTTATTACTTTTTTCATTATTTTGATTTTGTTTAACAGATTCCTGGTGTCTCATGAAGATGCCTATAAGCAACACCAATAGCTTTGTCTGTGATATTGATTAGTGGCTTACTCCCTAGGTATGGGGTGGGGTGGGACTAGAGGGGAGGCAGGATCTGGGTTGTCCTCTAATAATGAGTGCTGGGTCCTTGGACTTCCAGACCAGCTGAGCTGATAGTATAGATATCTGGGCCTCCATACTGGACCTCTCCCACCTGTCACGCCCACCGCAAATGTTTCTGCTGCTGTTCTCAGGTCAGTCTCCCAGCCTCAATCCCCACCCCTGCACTGGCTCTCTGCTCTTGGCTCCTCACACTCCCATGCTCCCCTGTGACAGATTTGTTGCTGGATGTTCTCATTGATTCTTCTCTGAGTTCTGTGGATCCAAAATCTGTTAAGAGGCTTGATTCATGTTAGTTCTGAGGGAAAGTCAGGAGAGGTTAAAACAGTGTCAGGATTCTCTCTGCCATCTTGACCAGTAGTTGAGTTTTATCTCCAATTAATTTTTAGTCTATTTTTCCATCTATTTTATGTTTGAATGCTTGAATCGCTACTTTCTGGCAGCTTACAATAATTTCTTCTTGATTTCAGAGTTCTGGAATTTGACAATAATATTTCTGGATATTTTCATCTTGGAATATCTTTCAGGAAATGATCTATGGATTCTTTCAATTTCTGTTTTACCCTCTAATTCTATATTTCAGGGTTATTTCCTTGGATGAATTTTGAATTATGATATCTAAGTTAGTTTTTTTAATCATAGCTTTCATGAAGTCCAATAAGTCTTTAATTATCTCTCTTCTATCCATTTTCTAGGTTCAGTTTTTCCAATGAGATATTTCTTTATTTATTATTTAACTTTGTTATGCTATTATGTAACTTTGTTAAATTTTTTTCTTTCTATCTCCTATTACTCATTAGCTTCTGGTTGTCCAATTTTAATTTCAAGACTTTCTTCTTTTCAATAGATTTTTGTGCCTCTTTTACCATTTGGAAAATGGTAATTTTTTGTAAAGGCATTATTCTCTCTAGATTTTTTATTTTTATTTTTATCATGATGTTTACTGTCTTTTCATAGTTTTCTTACATATCCATTATTTATTTTCCCTTTTTCCTCTCCCCTTCCTATTGATTTTTTGAATTCTTTATGAACTTTCCAGGAATTTTTGTTGATCTCATGTCCATTTCACTTTCTTTTCTTTGAGGTTTTGCTTGCAGCTACTTTGTTAGGGTTTCTTCTTCTGAGTTTGCATCATGTTCTTACTTTTCGCCATGGTATCTTTTTAATTTTTGTGATTTTTTTATTACTCATTTTTCCATCTTAGTTCTTGACTATTATTTGTGTTAAAGTTGGGTTCTGTTTGCAGTGTAAAGGGCTCAGTCTCTCAAGCTTTAGGTTTTTCATCTGTTCCTTTCAAAACTAACTCTAGGCTTCTGAAAGTGTCTGGGGTTTACTAGTTGGTATGATTTAAAGAGAAGTTGGTCATAGACTTTCTTGACCCATGCTCTGGTCTTTACCCAGGAAGGGACCTTGCTTTCCTGAAGACACAAATGCAAACAGTTTCCCCTCTTTGCCCAGAAATTGTTATCCTATTTCTCTGCTCTTCTGTAACTACAAGTGTTTTAGTTTTCCTTTTTATCTTGAAGCTCAGACCAGGATCGCTGTACCCCTCTAGCATTAGAACTGTGACTTGGAATTTCATATAAGTAACACAGTAGGATCCTAAATCTAGCACCAACCTGTAATTACTTTTTGAACAATTGTTCAAATCCCTTATTGTCTATATGCTGAGAGTTCCTGAAGCTGCTGCTGCCACTGATGCAACTCTCTTAGACCTGCTTCTGGCTCCAGCACCCTGGTGAGGCACACTTTTCCTGCTAACCTAAGTTGTCTTGAGATGCAAAATTGTTTCACTTCAACTTTTTGTTAGTTCAGCATAATTTTATTTGAAGAACCATTTTTAAATTGTTTAAAGTTTGGAGAGTACAGGTGAGATTCTACCCCCTATTCTGCCATCTTGGCTTTTGTCATTAAGAATATATTAAAAAGATAGTTTGCAAAAATTTAGAAAGTGATCATTAGAAAGGAGTATGGGTTCCTCAAAGGACTGTACCTTTTCTTTTTAGAAAGTGCCACTAGACCCATAGTGCCATAGATCAGAGAAATGTCAATAATTATATTCTATTTAATTTTGATAATGAATTTAACAAAACCTATCATACCACCCTTGTGGTTAAGATCGAAAAATTAAAGACTAGATAGTATTAAAGTTAGGTAAAACTAAATAAATGATCAGACACAATGGTGTGATGATGATAATTATCATCACCATCATAATTTGAGGAGGAAGAAGGATGTGGAGTTCACAATAAATGGCTTCAAATTTGTCAATAAAATAGTAAAGGACACATGATGAGAAAGAAGGAGCTGGGAATATAGATGGTCTCTTAAGAAAAAGGAATAAGTTTTGGAGCAACTACTATGAAAAGTGTGATCCCCTATCAGTTCAACAAGAGTTTATTAATCACCTACTTATTACCTTTTAGGACTAGTTTATGTACTGGTGATACAGAGATAAGAAGAATAATATTTCTTGATTATAAGGATCTTTATTTTGGGATGGGGAAATTGATGAATCATGTAAATATATAAATATATACCTAATAGAGGGGAGTATTGTGTATGTAATATGCCATGGATACTAAGAGGTAAATTTCCAAAGGAGTTAAATCCAGGTCTCCTGTCTAGCTCAGACAACAGTATGAAGAATAGAGATTGAATGTTAAATTGAGGTACAACATACAGACAAGTTTGGCAAGAATATTATATGGATGAAGGATATCACTTTGTGATAAAAGTATGTATATGTATATATATATATATATATATATATATATATGGAAACCTGTAAAAAGTTTCAAATGCAAAGGGGAGGAGTTTGTATTTCAACCTTTTAGAATAAATTTAGGCAATGGGGACTCAATGAAGGAACTTAAGCAAAAGAATGATATAGTTTTGTTTTAGAAATATTATTTTGACAGTTATATTTAAAATGGAATGGAGAAAGTGAAAGTAGTAAGAATAAGAAGGATACCACTGCAATAGTTTTGGGAAATGATGATGAACTGAATTACTCACAGAGTTTTGAATAACTATGGAGGAGGAACTGAGCAATTCTGTTGCTAGTGTTATTCAGGTATATCTGACATTTTCTGACCCAATTTGAAATCTCTTGGAAAATATCCTGAAGTGGTTTGTCATTTCCATTGTGCAGATGAGAAAACTGAGGCAAATAGTGTTAATTGGCTTGATAGTGAGTGTCTGATTTGAACTCAAAAAGATGAATTTTCCTGTCACTAAGCCAGGTGAAGTAGCCACTGGTTCACCTAGATGTCCCTAAATATGCATTTACCAAAAGTTAAATAAGTGACTGCTGTATAATGGGAAAGATATACTGAGGTTATATAGTATGCATTTATAAAGGTAAAGTATGGAGTCAGCATAGATTCATGATTTCCTCCAATACTTTGCATAGTTTTGGGCAGAAGAGTAGAGAAAGCAGATGGTAAAAGTGATCTAAAGTTGGGTATTAATAGACTTGTAGAAATAAAGAGCAAGGAAAAGGAGGCAAAGTTTGTTTTGAGATTCAGAAAAATTAAGTTACTTGATAAAGATCATATGAAAATTATTGGCAAAGGTCTAGAGAAAAGGACAAGTTTCTTATCTTTCAGTTCATTTCATGCAGCTATATGAAGTTCTGAGCTAATCATATTGAAGACATTGAGAAGACATACTGGTTCTGTCCTTTTTATTGATTTTATTATGTCAAGGATAGGGCAATACAAACTCCAAAGATTATTGGATATTATATATATCAAAGTGGATGATATTTGCTCTAATTCATTCCCTATACAAATTAACTTCATTTCAGTTCAATTCATAAGAATTTTTGCCTATCATTTAGTTAAGTTACTCACAAAATATTTTTTAAAAAGATCACTTTTATTGAGCAGGTGAATGTCTAATGATACATCAAACACATGAAAAATAAAGTTTCCACTAATCATCTGTAATACACTCAGAAATCCCGATGTTGGCTACCATAACAAACAAAAGATTGCACAAGATTTAGGGTAAAACTCTACACTTTTGTTCTAAATGTGAAGTAATATAGATGAACAGTCAAAGTCTCACTTTGTTCAAATGATCCACGATAACCACACATAAACACAAAGCAACAAGAAATTGGCTTCCAGTCACACACTTTCAGCCTTCTGGAAAAATTTTCCATTTTAATGGACTTTCAGGATCATTAACATTCTTGATGTAAATCATGATTTTGTATGCATAAGACCATATTTTATAAACTGCTTTTCAAAGTTGCATAGCATCAAGGACTTAGATTAAGCCAGAAAAGAATAAAGCCATCTATTGATTCAAACTAAGAAAATCCTATATGTGTACATGAAGTGAAAAAAAAATCTGCTACCTAGGAATTCGTCAAATTGGTCAAAGATACACTGGTTGAAAAAAAAGATAGAAAACTATTTTTTTAAAGTTACATGACAACTTTACTGTGCATTTAAAAGAAATAGAAATTTGTACATAATAGATTTGCAGTTTCATGTGCAATCATCCTTTATTTTTCTACTATATTATAGAAATTCTTATATTATTTCATAAATTTATCATTGAATAAAAAAATTTGAAGCAGTATTTCCTCGTGGACCTAGAGTCAGGAAGACCTGAGTTCAGTCAGTCTCAGACATTTACTAGTTCTGTGACCCTAGGCAAGTCATTTAACCTCTATTTTCCTTGGTTTTCTGGATTCGAAAATTGGTTCTTTAGGAAGAAGGAAGAAGAAGAAAAAATGGGGCAGCACAGTTTCAAGTTTTGCTCCAGGAATGTGCATGTATTTAACCTTATATAATGCATTAAGATTTGATCCTGCTGACATTGCACTCAATTCTTGAAGTTTTATTAGTGTTTAAATTTGTAAATATAATGACATAACAGAGCATCAATAAATAGGCCAAGGATCATAGTCAAGTTGTGTTGAAGGGCAATTTGTTATATTATATCCAAATTTCCAAGTTAACATTTAGAATTTTAAAAAATGCCTACAAACTGTTCTTTTGATGAAGTTTTACATTTAAGTATGCATTTTTAAGGTTTCAATATACCTTTTCTAAGTAATAATCAATTTCTGAACTCTATGCTTTTGTTGTTTATGATCTCTTTCCACACAAATAATAATGTATGTAAACATAAAGAAATATGTATATATATTACATATATTCAGGCATGTATATATATATATATATATATTTATTTATTTATATAGTTCCAGTAGAATGTAACTTTTTTTGAAAACAAGTACTTCTTCCATTAATATAACTAATATCAAGGAAAATACTTTGAACATAATGAGCATTAGTAGATTTAGAGATTAAAGGGACTTAGAGATCATCTAATTCAAATTTCCTTTTATTATAGTTTAGAAAACTTAAAATTAGAGAGGTATAACCAGTGTCAAAGATTTAAACCAGGTCCTATATCTCAAAGTACAGTATTCTTTTCACTATAACACACTATTGAATTGAATTTATCAAAAAGTGGAGAGGAGGGAATTGTGAGAATTATTTATTATATTTTCATCATCATCATCATCACATTTTCATTTGGCAGATCTGGCCTACCCCCATGTCTGTAAGTTTTTGTGTAAAAATAACTTTCTTTTTTTTTAAATTAGAAAGATTCCATTTATTTTGGGTTTTACAATTTTTCTCCTAATCTTACTTCCCTCCCCCTGCCCCCTCAGTAAAAATAACTTTCACAAGTTCTCTTATTCCATAATAGCAGGAACTAATCAACTTGGGGATATACCTATGAGGATTGGTACACAGAATATGAGATGAAGCTAGCTATGAAGGAACTATAAAATCATAGTATACAAGTGATGACTAAAAGAATGCTAAAGTATAGCCTACAATAGAACAAGGAAGTCAGAAAAAAAATGAACACAAAATCAGAAACACTGGAGAAGTAAAGAGAAAAGGATGAGCATGAAAATTTATAGACAGTTTGAGGGTAGGTTTTCAAAGTGGAATGTGACAAAGGCAGGCAAAAATCCTGTTACTTATTAACGGGATTTGTCCCTGTACCTGTCACGCATTGCTTTGAAAATATCTGCCTTTGTGAAAGGGATAGGGCTTTTTCCAGACAGTTTCACTCTTAAGAGACTAATGTATAATCTCTTTAGGGTTCATCTTTTGTATTCCTATGCAAATGACAAATTGTTTTGAACACTCATCATCTACACACATAAGAAAATAGGCACTAAGGGCTTATTACCTCATATTTAAAAATTCCTTGAGATGTTATTCTCCTCATTGGAAATAATTGTCCTATTAAAGCAATCCCAGGGTTTATCATTCAAAGTTTTTGCAACAAATTCATTGATGTGATATGGGTCACAAAAGAAAAAAAAAAGAATACCAAAGAATTGCTGGTAAATTCCAAGTTGTTTTTAATGAGAAGAGTAAGCTGATGCTATAAAAATCCACTTTGCAATTAAACCTGGATTATGTATTCAGTGATCTAACTATTTAAACACCCTTCTAGCAATGTGCATATAATAATAATACTCTTTACAGATTCTTGGGTGGTATAGAGCCTGTACTGACCATTGCTTATTCCGAAGAGATCTGGTGATTGATCAGTTTGCCTGAAAGTTATTTGGAATGACTGAAGAATATTAATGCCACTACAGGTGGACAATGTTTAAAATAACCTTGGTTTTTGAAAGTTAGGAAGCAGAATTATGCAAATTAAATAACACATACTTTGCTAATATCAGTTTATAGGTCATCAATTTGCTTAGGAAATTTCATCATGACCCCTCATAACAGAGAGAGGTAGCAGGGATAGAGAAAAGATTTGGAGTTAGAGGCTCAAGGTCCAAATATTCTATTGTCTACTACCTGCATGTTCTTGGGTAACTTACTTTCATTCTTTCTTTAACTATAATGTGGCAGTTGGACTAGAGTTATAGATGGAAATTTTATTCTTCTAATTAGAATAATATCCTTAGTAGAGATTCTGAAGATATCCAAAACTTATCTAGAAACTGATTCTTACTTTGATCCAGTTACTAACATTTAATGCCCCTCAAAATGCCATAAAACTAAAAAAATGAATGCCCCATAAGCATTTATGTACCTCTACTATATATAAAATCCTGTATATTTAAATTCAATTAAGCAAATGGTTAATATGATTATCTATTTATCCTTGAAAAATAGATGAAAATACAGTATCTAGAATATCATGTTATTTAGATGAACAACCTAATCAAATGGCCCATCAGTTCCTATATCTTAGAAAGACTACAGAAAAGCCATGAACCAGATTCCAAATTTAAAAAGGAATAGACAAATGGGAAAGTTGCATTTAGAAAAGTACATGATGGTTCTTAACAAGCCCAGCTTTTTCTGTGAATCAAAGGCCTATATTTTAAAAACCAAATATTGATTTTTTTTAATATTGTTTTAACATTATCTACATTTTCAAGTGTCAACTTCAAGCTTCCAAAGAGTTAATTAAGTTAAAATTCAGACAGGGAAATGCAACTTCAGGCATGGTCAACATGGAAAGGTCTTCTTGCACAGGCATGTTTTTATTTTTAGTTTAGATTTCAGTTTTGGGGAGATTTTTCTGGATTTTTTCAGACTTTTGCACAATGTAGAATAAGAATACTAGACACATTAATTTGAAACAGATCACAAAAAAGAGAAATATGTTTCTGTCTCAAAATAAATAAGAAAGTTTTCTACTCGAACGTACTCTATTTCAGAAATTCAATGAGATTCCACAATAGATATTCAGTGACCCTAATTAGTATCTCAATTTGAGATTTTGAAACCATGTCTGGCAACCTAGTCCCTTTTTTCTATTTATTTTTCTATCTTTGCAACTACTAAAAGTTAGGGCTGACTCCTACATGCAAAGCAAATTTCAAAGAAAATAATTTAAATGATTGAGTTTCTATCTCTAAACAATATTAAAATGTTCCTTTGAAAATAACAAAGAATAGGATATGGAGAAAAAATCAGTTTTAAAAGAAAGAAGTAGTAATGGGGCAAGTTGGTTGTTTCAATGAAAAAAAAATAACTTTGCTACATGACATGGAATTGTGCTAGATTTATTATTCCATTTATCCATTTATCCTTAAAACAAACCAACCATAGACATTTACCTTAGAAATATAAAGTTGCTCATTTCTGTGTAGAGCAGTTTAACAGAACCATGGATTGATGGTTTCTCAAGGCATCAGTCACACTTCCACAGCATTTGCTGATATAAATATAAAAGCTTCATTTTAAAGGATAAATAAAGCAACACTATTATCTAAACAGGGTAAAATTTAACATCCTTGTGGCTTGTGGAAATTTTTGATGTGCCTGCTGGCTTTTCAATAAAAATCAATTATGCCTTAAATGCGAGCGGTAGTCAACATACTACAGACTATAAATTCAATTTCATACTCAGAAATATGGATTAGCTGAACTTGATGCCCTTCCATTGATTTCAGAAAGCAAAAGCTGATAAGGTAAATAATAGTAAGAAGCTCCCTGACACTCCACATCAAGTTCCGGATTTCCATATTATTTTTGTAAGAACTTTGCAGTCACCATAATATCCTCCTTGTGAAATATGTATGATGAATAGATATTATATGGATTGCTGATTCATCTCTCCATACAGAATGGATATTTAGCTTTTATAATTCAAGGAGGGAACTCCATACAAAAAGAATGTTCTTAGTTCCTTTTGCTTGCTGCAAGGTTTATATTACCTAATATTAAATGAAGCTAGTGGGTAATTATTAAAACCACTGATTAAGCTCTCTTATGACAGGGACTGAAGTCACCTATAAATAAGAATTTCTGGATATCAGGAGGGCATTGATTTCTAAAAGAAAAAAGGAGGAAAAGAAAAAGAAAAAAGAAGCATGTTCTAAATCTTATATTCTCTGAATGGAGCACCTTAAATTGGAAAGAATCACATTTTGAAGGCAATAGGGTCCTTGTGTGAGGGCTGGGGAGAAGAGAAGATGAATTTGGAGCAAAGAAATGTAAGGAATAATGATCACAAGGAGAAAATTTAGAGTAGTTTCCAGTGTAATAGAAGATCCAATCACATCTGCAACAATTTTCTTCTTTCGTCCTTTAATGTGCTGAACACTTAGGCTTTATGGGACTGTTCAAGCCCATGTTTGGAGTGTTTTATGGCTTAGCCATTCTTTTTCTCAATAAGCCTCTCTCACACAGTTTGAATCCAAGAGAGGTCTTAGAAAGATTTAGTCCAGAGGACCTAGTTTCACCTTTACTCAAGATTTGTCCCCACTTGCATTCTAACACACAAACATGGATTTCTTTGTTACCTGTGTAGCATACTAACAACACAGGTAGTTTATTATAAAAAAATGCCTTCTTTAGGAATAAATTCCCTTAAAATTTTCCTGCAGAAAGCAAAATATAAACATATACATATATGTTTATGCATTTAAATATATATGCATGTGGACATGTGGACATGTGCTTAGACATATGTATGTATATGTGATGGGAGGAAGAGAAAGGGGAGAGATAGAAAGAAAGCAGACTTTTGAGAGACAGAGAGAGAGAGAGAGAGAGAGAGAGAGAGAGAGAGAGAGAATCCATTTTGTGAAGTCCATTATCTAAAGCTCCTATTGATTCAAAATTAATTATATTTGAACTTCTCAAAAATGAATATAATTTATTTGGGAAATAAAATCATTTTATTTATTTTGCTCAATTACAAGTGGTTATTTATGACAATAGAGCAGCTAGGTGTTATAGTGGCTATGACTCCAGGATTGAAATCAAGAAGACTGAGTTCAAATCTGGTCTCAGACACTTACTAGGTAAGAAACCTTATCACTTAACCAGTTTGCCTCAGTTTCTTTATTTGTACAATGAGATAGAGAAGGAAATGGCAAGAAAACCCCAAATGGAGTCATGAAAAGATAGACAGTACTAAAATGACTGAAAATTTTAAGACAATTGGATGTTATAATTTATACATGCATATTTATAAATTATTAAACCTGTGATTTCATCAATAAATGGTGAAGAACTTCCTCTACCAAAGTGTTGCTTATATGCAATTTTTACTTTTAAAGAACTGGTTGGATTTCGGAGATTTAGGTGATTTTATCAGTGTCACATAGATATACAAAGGTCAAGTTTTTGTATCCAGGTATTCATAATTCTGTGGATAATGTTCTATAACTTATTGTTTCCCATTTTATATAGGATATGTTGTTAATTTTTTCGCAAGGCAATGGGGTTAAGTGGCTTGCCACAGGTCATATACCTAGGAAATTATTAAATGTCTAAGGCTGGATTTGAACTCGGGTTCTCTTAACTCCAGGGCCAGTGCTCTATTCATTGTTTCACCTAGCTGTCCCTACGTTATTAAATGTTAAGAAATATGCAGCACACACAAAATGTGAAATTTATTGCCAGTGAGGATTAATTGTCAGTGATCTCATCCACTAGACTTTCTATGACCAGTTCATTGATAGACTTTTTAGGATGCCACAGATAGGAGAGTGAAAAAGTAGCTTGGGAGTTTTTACTTAGAGATATAATTAAGGTAGAAAAAAGAAAGTTAAGTAAAAGTCAGAGTTATAGCTATGCCTCAGTCCCCTTTTGCCATTTTGTACCTAAAAAAATCAGTCATCTTTTTGGTAATCAAAGAAATATCAATATATAATGACTATATATTTGATAGTATATATTCTATAACTGTTTATCATCTATCATGTTAAATACATGTATATAAGTACATGTGTACATAGTTTTTATGTACATATATAGCTTGAAGAAGATAACTGAAGTCAAAAATATTTCATCAATGTCTCATGATAGTTTAATAAAAAGCAATAACTTGATTCTCATATATACCTACATAACTTGTATTAAGCCACCACAAAATGAAAAGTTCTTGATGTAATCATATTTAATGTGTAAATTATAATTTTTTCAAGTTTTAGTTTCACTCTCTTTGAAAATTATCCAACTGCAAACACCATTACCCAAAATTGTCATTGTATTTTTTTTAATGTGACTACGGCTAAGAATCCATAGCATTGTTTATAGAAAAATAATTCTTGTAGCTATACTTGGAAAACTTCAGACATTCATAAACAGTTACTCTTTGGGGATAGAGAAAAAGTGCCATTAAACAGGTGTTAGAATTTAAATGACATCTCATTAGTGACTTCTTTTTGCTGCTCAGAGACAAATTAAACCTTCATTTAAAAGCATTAGTGCTACTCCTAAGGGTTTCTGGTATCATAATGTTTTGTTTTATGAAGATATTTAGTTCCTTCTAACCTTCTTGCTTATTTATACAAAATAAACCAATTGTATTTCTAAGTATAGATTGAGCTTGAAGTCATGGGGTGAATCAAGTCATTTTCAGGTTATAAATACCCATTGCTCTCCTCTAGTAAGAAATGAAGAATTGATTATAATTCCTTAACTAAGTGGGTTGGACTTCAGTTCTATGATATTTAACCTATAAAATGAGACCATTAGATTAGATGATTTCGATAGACCCCTTTCAGTTTTGACATTCTCTGGTGCTCATTCATTATTGCTAACTTATTCCCTCAAACCATAGTGATATGAAATTTTTTTGTACTATTTCATTATTATTGGCTGCCATTTTCAAATTCCTCATAATGTGAAATATTAACATAGTAACACTGATGTCCCTAAATAATCAATATTTTTCATAGTTCAGTGGTCTAAGGGTAGGATTCAGGAGTACCTTTGTTTCACCTCTGGGACATAACAAATACAAATGAGGAAATGTTATGTGAAAAAATAAACTCAAATAATTACAAAATAACAGAATGTTAAGACTTAAAGGGGCACTAGAATTTGAGTCCAATTCTTCCATTTTACATGTGAGAAAACTGAACTACAGGGAGGATAAACAGATTGATGACCCACAATCACAGATATTCAGTGATAAAATTAGGAGCAAACCTAATTCTTTTTCATCCAAGTTCTGGGACAATCTTCTTTTTTTCCTTCCATTATAATATTATACCATTTAGGGTACCATACATTAAATAAAAAGTGAACTATCATGGTAAACTTATTTAGGCACATAAATTCGTACTTAATTTAACCTAGTTTAATAAATTTTAAGAAAAAATAATATTTCTGCTGTCTTTCAATTAAGTTATAAAATTTCAATAAATTTTTGTTTTAAAAATAAAGCAAGTCCAAGACAATATGAATCAAAATCATCATTGGCTAGGAATAGATTACTATCAACACCAGTCTATACTATACATGTTTACAAATCATCACAATTCTGTTTCTTGATCCTTGGCTGTATACATCCTTATCATTTTCAATTAAATTACAATCTCTTGTCTCAATGCCTCAAATATACAAAAATTTGCAATTACAATCACATCTTAAAATCAGACATTAACAATGAAGAAACAATGTTTTATGATCTGAGACCAAACGCTTGAGAAGACACTCTTAGATAATTCATTCCTAGTTTCTGGGGTGGGGGCAATGAAAAAGTCACAGACAAAAACATGGCAGTTTGAAAGATTGTCTTCTCTGATGCCCCCTCCACCCTCAGATCTGTGATTTCATGTAGGGAATTTCCAGGTAAGAAAATTCATTTTACCAAGGAAGATCCATAATTCTTCTGCATCTTAGTCTTCCTTCCTTCCTTCCTTCCTTCCTTCCTTCCTTCCTTCCTTCCTTCCTTCCTTCCTTTCATTCATTCTTTCCTTTCATATTTTAAATTGGGTCTTTCCATCTTGCCTAGCCTGAAAGTGCCAAGACATCTTTTGAAGTTGGTCATAATATGAATCAGCTCATGTTGTCATGAGCTACTCCATTTCAGTCTAAGTACTTAGTGAATAAGCCTCTTCTAAATTAATCTAGCTGTCTCCCTCCTCAGTCTATACCTGCTCTACCCCCTCCCAGAGTGGGACAATACCCAACTTAGTGCAGTATCCTCAGGTCTTTTAACCTTAGAGAGATGTTGGGAGGGCATTAAAAAGTTAAGTGATTTAGCCAGAGTAGTTCAGATAGTAAACACAGTATGTGTAAAGGGTAGTACTCAAATTTAAATCTTCCCCATGCTGAAAACAGCTTTTCATCTGCTCTTTTTCATTACTTCTTGTGAGCTGATATTAGGACCCCTAACATTTTGATAATGTCAAATGTTATGGGATGACTGAAAATAATAATAGAAACTAGAAACTACTCATAAAGTTGTACAAAATTATTGTCAAATATAATCCAGTTGACTTCCACAAGATGGTATTATGTGTTATCTCTCAACAATACCCCACTACCCAACTCCTATTTAATAATTTATTTTAAGAAAAATGTAAAACATGGCAAAAAGAGAAAAACAAAAGTTGATTTGACACAATAAAAGCTATTTATTCAAAAAGAACAAGTGAAAGTATAGCGGGGGGAAGACATTTCAGTTGAAATCAGCTTTTATTAAAAAAACACATGGCCTGTTGGTCTAAACATTGAAGCTCCAACCAAGGATAACTTCAGAACTATGAAATATTCAGAAATTTATATTTTGTGATGTTTTACAAATATCTTCTTTTTACTATAGCAAGAATATAGCTCTTCTCTAGTTCATCTGTCCTTATTTTTATTTCTTTAGGAAACATACAAAAAAACTGGCAACAAAATCAAAGAAAGGAAAAGAAGTGCTTTATGAATTTTTCAAGATATCCATGGATACCATGCAGCCAGTATTATGCCCATGATTAAAATTTTTCCATATTTCCCTAATTCTCTCCATAATTTTTGCCCTCAAAAATGCTTAGATTTGCTT